>NW_017671796.1:116836-203311 GCF_001879085.1 Nicotiana attenuata
TATATATATATAGTAGCCAACTTGTAAACCTACTCCATCTTAGTTCTCACTACTCCATCTTATTTTTATCTCTTCTTTCTGTTTCCCAAGTTATCATCAGTTAATTGGATGTTATGATTACTCCCTTCTAAGAACGTCACTATATAATATATATTAATACTTGGGAAATCGAACCTTTTTTTTTTCTTTAACTATGATTTTTTTAAAATAATTTTTTGATGTAGTTAATCATAAATACTATAATAAACGTGAATTGACCAGTCTTTCCACCAACTATAATTGCACTTACATTGATCCAACTTAAACCAGATTTGATTGTATGTGAACTAAATAAAAATCTACAAGGAGTATAGGTGAAATGAATAAAATTTCTCAATTAAGCTCATGAGCTTTCCGTGTTCTTGTCTTCGTATCTATCTCTAACAAAATTTGACCATTGTCCTGCTTAATAACTCTGATGACCCGAAAGGTCATCTTGTGTTTTAGAACCCAATTCGGGGTTTTGAGGCCTTCAAA
This sequence comes from Nicotiana attenuata, assembly GCF_001879085.1. NCBI lineage: Eukaryota > Viridiplantae > Streptophyta > Magnoliopsida > Solanales > Solanaceae > Nicotiana > Nicotiana attenuata. The sequence continues at coordinate 117,353 of NW_017671796.1, forward strand.
ACCTCATTTTATTTCTTCTCGATTTGCGTGCGTAGTCCGGGTACGTTTCCGGAAAGCCTTTATGTGAAAATTTGAGAAAAATAATAATTTTTGCCTTTCAAAGTTGATTTTAGTTGACTTTGATCAACATTCTGAGTAAACGAATCCGGACCCGTATTTTGACGGTCCCGGAGGGTCCGTAGTAAAATATGGGACTTGGGCGTATGCCCAGAATCAAATTCCGAGGTCCCTAGCCCGAGAAATAAACTTTTGATGAAAATTGTTAAACTGAAATTATAATAGTTTTGAGAAATTGGTTAATAGTTGATCTCGTTGGTATCGGGTCTGTATTTTGGTTCCGGAACCCGGTTGATAACAACACGATAGGAGATTCAAGAATTACTAAGAAAAATAAGAAACGTGCGGAAGTTAAAAAAAAATAAAGAAACAAAAAAAGGACGGAAATTTAAAGATAGATTGAATTCAAGAAAGAGTTTCTTGAATTCAAGAAGTCTATTCTTGAAGTTGAATCCTAACAGCAACAATTAGCTAACAAAGAACTAATCGCCTTTGGTAGAGAATTAAAAACAAGAGATAGATTGTGAAACCCGACCCTTTAGAATAACAAGAACAACAATAGGCCTAAACTTATCACCTTTCTTGAATACTTAGAAGTGATCTAAGATTTCAAAAGAGTTTAATCTTACCACCTTAAGTTGAGCCTTGAAGAATAAATCCAAGAGTAGCCACACACAAGAGTGCAAGAAAAATCTCACAATTTTTATTGATAATAGTCTAAGTCTAAAAGCAAAGAAGATACCCCTTTATATAGGGAAGGGGTCACGAAATTCTACCTAAAAAGCAAGGAAATAAAGTCCTAAACTACTTTGGACAACATGTCCAACTACCATAGGAAAAGGTAAAACTCTAGGAAACAAAAACCAAGTCAATCTTGGAAAGTAATTCCAATAATCTTAGGAAAAGAAAAACAAAACCTTAACTACCTAGGAAAGCATCAAATATGTCCTAACAAACTAGGAAACAAAATAAGGAAACTTGGGCGCCAAGTTGGCTCCTTTGTGAGTTGATTTAGGCGCCTAATTTAGGCCCTCCTTGGCTGGTGCTTGGACCCCAATCAACCTCCTCTTGGACTTGGACTTGGACCATGAAATAAGTGTAGCACTTAGCTAAATCCTCTCCATAATTTTTGAGCTCTTCTTCACCCATTAGCGCCTTCTTGACCTCCAATTGAAGCCCAACAACCTTGTCTTGCTTCTCCTTAGCTTGAGACCTTGTGAATGGCTTTCTTGGTGCTTCTACAGCTTTATCCTTGTCCATGAAGCTATCATTCCCCTCCTCTTGAAAAGAATTCGTCCTCGAATTTGAACCTACATCAAACAAGGATAAGTCAGCAACATTGAAAGTAGCACTTACTTGAAACTCACCTGGAAGGTCCAATTTGTAAGCATTATCTCCAATTCTTTCAAGTACTTTAAATGGTCCATCTCCTCTAGGGTGCAATTTTGTCTTCCTTTTTGAAGGAAATCCCTCCTTCCTCATATGAACCCAAACCAAATCACCAGGCTCGAAGATAACTGGTTTTCGACCTTTATTTCTTCGTAAAGCTATTTGCTCATTCCTCCTCTCAATTGCAAGTCTCGTATGCTCATGAATAGTCTTCATCAAATCAGCTTTCTTCTTTCCATCAAGACTAACCATCTCATTAGTAGGCAAAGGCAATAAGTCAAGGGGTGTAAGGGGGTTAAAGCCATAAACAACTTCAAAAGGAGAATAACCAGTAGATGAATGAATAGTTCGATTGTAAGCAAATTCTACCATAGGCAAGTGATCCTCCCAAGAAGTTAATTTTCCTTTTAGAACAACCCTTAACATATTTCCTAAGGTTCTATTTACTACCTCAGTTTGCCCATCAGTTTGTGGATGACACGAAGTAGAAAACAACAATTTTGTACCCAATTTTCCCCAAAGCACACGCCAAAAGTGTCTTAGAAACTTAGCATCCCTATCACTAACAATAGTTCGAGGTATACCATGCAATTTAACAACTTCTCTAACAAATAAATCAGCAACATGAGAAGCATCATTAGTCTTTAAACAAGGAATAAAACGAGCCATTTTTGAGAAACCTATCTACCACAACAAAGATGCTATCCTTACCATACCTTGTTCTAGGCAGTCCTAACACAAAGTCCATAGAAATATCAATCCAAGGTGAAATAGGCACAGGTAATGGCGTGTATAAACCATGTGGCAACACTTTAGATTTAGCTTGTTTGCATTCAAGGCATTGAGCACAAAATCTTTCTACATCTTTTCTCATATTAGGCCAAAAGAAATTTTCAGCAAGCATGTCAAGTGTTTTAGGCACACCAAAGTGTCCCATAATCCCCCCACAATGTGCTTCCCTCATAAAAACTTCTCGCAAAGAACAATTAGGGACACAAAACTTATTCTCTTTAAAAAGAAACCCATCTTTCAGATTATACTTCTCAAAAGGCCCATTTAAACATGCCGAAAATGCGACATCAAAATCAGAATCATCAACGTAAAAAAAATTAATATGATCAAATCCCATCAATTTAGAAGTAAGAGTAGAAACAAGAGCGTACCTTCTTGAAAGTGCATCAACAACTATATTGTCTTTACCTTGCTTCTAGCTAATCACATAAGGAAATGTCTCAATGAATTCAACCCATTTGGCATGTCTTCTACTCAATTTACCTTGGCTTTTCAAGTACCTTAAGGACTCGTGGTCAGTTTTTATCACAAACTCCTTTGGCCACAAATAATGCTGCCATGTAGCAAGAGCCCTTACCAAGGCATACAATTCTTTATCATAAGTAGAATAATTCAATGCAGCCCTATTCAACTTCTCAATAAAATAAGCGATTGGTTTAGAATCTTGCATTAAAGCAGCCCCAATACCTCTACCAGATGCATCACATTCAATTTCAAAGGACTTATTAAAATCAGGTAATTGTAACAAAGGAGCAGAACACAATTTATCCTTCAAAATATTAAATGCATGCTCTTGTTCTTTTCCCCAATTAAAGACCTTATCCTTCTTAATGACTTCAGTTAAAGGAGCAGCAATTGAACTAAAATCTCTAACAAATCTCCTATAAAAGCTAGCAAGTCCATGAAAACTTCTAACTTCAGTAATGCTCTTAGGTGTAGGCCAATCTTTAATCGCTTTGATTTTATCTTCATCTACCTCAACACATCTAGAACTCACAACAAAACCCAAGAAAACTACCTTATCTACACAAAAAGTGCACTTGGATAGATTTGCATACAACTGTTGCTCCCTAAGGACATTACAAACTCGTTTCAAATGTTCGACATGCTCTTCTAAAGATTTAGAAAAGATCAGAATATCATTAAAATACACGACTACAAATTTTCCATGAAAATCCTTAAAGATATGGTTCATTAACCTCATGAATGTACTAGGTGCATTAGTTAACCCGAACGGCATCACTAACCATTCATACAATCCATATTTAGTTTTAAAGGCAGTTTTTCACTCATCTCCAGGATTCATTCTAATTTGGTGATATCCACTCTTCAAATCAATTTTAGAGAATATTTGAGAACCATGCAATTGGTCAAGCATATCATCTAAACGAGGAATAGGATGGCGATACTTTCGTTATTTTATTGATGGCGCGGCAGTCCACGCACATCCGCCAAGTGCCATCCTTCTTTGGCACCAAAAGCACGGGCACAGAACAGGGACTCATACTTTCTCTTACAAATCCCTTATCCAGCAGCTTCTCTACTTGTCTTTGCAATTCTTTTGTTTCTTCGGGATTGCTCCTATAAGCAGGCCTATTAGGAATTTATGATCCCGGCACAAAATCAATTTGATGCTCTATTCCTCTTAAAGGTGGTAAACCTTTAGGAAGATCCTCAGGAAAAACATCTTCAAAATCCTGCAAAAGGTTAGAAATAACACTAGGCAAAGAGGATGTTAGTGAATCATTATTAAGCAGAACTTCCTTATAAGTGAGCAAGATAATAGGCAGCCCCTCTTTTTTTGCAATTAAACACTCTTTGGCTTTTGCAAGGCTCACTTTTTTTTTCCAATCTTAGCCTCTTTTCTCTCACCAATGCTTTCTTTTTTTTTCATTCTTCCCCACCTTTTCCTTTCTCTCATTGCCCTGCTCTCTCTCCTCACACCTCATTTTATTTTTTCCCTCTTTTTCTATCCCTTTAGTCTCTCGTTTTGATCCCTCCCCATGTTTCCCCATTGATTCTTTCATCTTTTTTTTTTATCTTCATACACTTGGGAAGGAGTTAAAGGTGCAAGAATGTACTTCTTGCCATTATGCTCAAGAGAGTATCTATTTTTCCTCCCATAGTGAAAAGCACTCATATCATACTGCCATGGGTGCCCCAACAAGATATGACAAGCTTGCATGGGTATTATATCACATAGAACTTCGTCAGCGTACCTTCCAATCTTAAAGGAGACCATGCATTGCTTATTCACCTTGACCTCTCCACTATCATTGAACCATTGCAACCTATAAGGTCTAGGGTGCTTCGTCCATTCCAACCCTAACCTTTCCACCAAATATGCACTCACAACATTAGCACAACTCCCATTATCAATTATCATAGAACAAATTTTATCTTTAATCCCACACCGAGTATTGAATATGTTTTCCCTTTGTTCTTCATTAGAGTCACCCAAATTAATGTGCATAAGCCTCCTAACCACAAAATTCACCCCACTATCAATGTACTCCATCTCTTCTCCTTCTTCACTCTCTACAAAGTTTTCTTCTTGTTCTTCACTTGGTTCACTTTTTTCACTCTCATATGCCCCATCCTCTTTGATTAGAATGTTTCTTCTACTTGGGCATTCAAAAGCCTTATGCCCTCTCCCTTGACACTTGAGACATTGAATCGAAGAAGTAGAAGTAGAAGTTTTAGGCATAAAAGGCTTAGCCCCATCCTTGGATTCCAATTTGCTCCTGCCCTTGTCTTCATGGAATTTAAGAGTAGGTGTCTCCTCAGATTTCGGCCATTGCTTCTTTGGAATAGTAGTTGGCCTGCTTTTCCATGAGCGAGATTGCTGTCTCCTTTTGTTTTGTCTTTCTACCTTTACAGCTAATTCAACTAACTCATCTAAAGTTACATATTGTTGTAATTCGACTACATCAGCTATAACCATTCAAAAACCTAGCCATTGTAGCCTCCTCTTCCTCCATACAATTAGCTTGGATCATAGCAATATCCATAGCCTTAAAGTACTCATCTACAGACATGGACCCTTGCCTCAAAGTTTGAAGACGTTGTTGTAGATCTCTTTGAAAGTGTGATGCCACAAATCTCTTCCTCATTACCCTCTTCATCTCAACCCACGTAGCAACGAGTGCTTGTCCTTCTAGCAATCTGTCCCTAGAAAGCTTTTTCCACCAGATTGCTGCATAGTCAGAAAACTCAACAGCAGCAAGTTTAACCTTCTTACCCTCCGAATAGTTCTGGCAATCAAAGATGGCTTCCACTTTTCTCTCCCAATCAAGGTACAAGTCTGGATCCCTTGTTCCCTTGAAAGATGGCATCTTCATCTTTATACTACTTATATTATCATCTTCTAGTCTTCCTCTTTGTCCCCTCATATATCTTCTTACCCTATCAAAATCAATATCATCATTAAAATCATCGATAGGGTTTTCCTAATTTACAATGGGAGCGGGTACATTTCTCCTAGCTGCTTGGAGTCTAGCGTTATTTCCCCTCCTAAGTTCAGCTATTGTAATATTTTGCTCAGCAATGGTGTCCCTCATCTCTTGGAATTGCAAATTCCACCTTTCAAATTATTGGTGCATAGATTGTAAGGTGAAATCATTCCTTCCTTTAATTCCGGCTTCTTGAAGAACCCTTTGTTCATCATCACTACCTGTACGAGACATTATGAACAAAGTAATATATATCTCTCAATTTGGCTTTTCCCTATGATGTTCTCACCTCTCTTGCCTTTTTTTTCACTCAATGCAACTCTTGGTCGTTAATCTCTAGATTTATTAATAAACCTTACTAGTCACAACCCTTAGTGATAAGAATATGGAGTTAGAAAAAGAAAGAAAAGTGAATGACCAAACCTAGGAAGAATAGGAATTGGTTAGTAGAAAAAAAAAAGGAAAGAATTTTAGGAAACCCAAAACCCACAAGAATAAGGAAAGAAGTTTCCTTAATCTTCAAGAACAAGGACCCCCTCTTCTTGTTTCCTTTCTTGACTTGGAAACCTAATAATACTTGAATTCTAAAAAAAATAATGAGCAATAACACTTGTTTTTGTTTTTGGGCTAATTTTCGTTTTTTTTTTGTTTTCTTTTTGGTTGCTCAAGAACCTCCCAAGATTATCAAGATTGAAATCTTGATTAGCCTATGCTCTGATACCACTTGATAACAACACGATAGGGGATTCAAGAATTACTAAGAAAAACAAGAAAATCAAGAAACGCGCGGAAGCTAAACTAACATGTCCAACTACCATAGGAAAAAGTAAAACTCTAGGAAACAAAAACCAAGTCAACCTTGGAAAGTAATTCCAATAATCTTAGGAAAAGAAAAACAAAACCTTAACTACCTAGGAAAGCATCAAATATGTCCTAACAAACTAGGAAACAAAATAAGGAAACTTGGGGGCCAAGTTGGCTCCTTTGTGAATTGATTTAGGCGCCTAATTTAGGCCCTCCTTGGCTGGTGCTTGGACCCCAATCAACCTCCTATTGGACTTGGACTTGGACCATGAAATGAGTTTAGCACTTAGCTAAATTCTCTCCATAATTTTTGAGATCTTCTTCCACCATTAGCGCCTTCTTGATCTCCCTTTGAAGCCCAACAACCTTGTTTTGCTTCTCCTTAGCTTGAGACCTTGCGAATGGCTTTCTTGGTGCTTCTATAGCTTTATCCTTGTCCATGAAGCTATCACCGGTACAGGTCCGTTATGATATTTATACCTTATCTGTGAAATTTAGTGAGAAACAGAACTGATTTGACGTGATTCGGACCTTTGGTTGAGAAAATAGAAGTTCTGAAACTTTCTTGAAAATTTCATGCAATTTGATGCTAAAATCGTAGATCTAGGTGTTATTTTGGCGATTTGATCGCCCGAGCGAGTTCATATGAGGTGTTAAGACTTGTATGCGTGTTTGATTTGGAGCCCCGAGGACTCGGGTGAGTTTCGGACAGGCTACGGGATGTCTAGACTTAGAAAAAGACCTGGTGTTGGTTAGTTGCAGAAATTGCATGTCCCAGATCTTAGGAGTGCGGCCGCGGAGTGAAATTCGCGGACCGCGGTAGAAGAACGTGGCCGCGGTGGTGACTTCGCGGGACGAGGTAGGGTAAGGCTCAGGTTGTGCGGCCGCACCCATAGTATCGCGGACCGTTGTGGGGGTTCGCGACCGCGCCCGAAATTTCGCGGACCGCGTAGTATAGATCAGAGGTGTGCTATATAAACGGGATTCTTCATCATTTTTCAATTTTTCAAACCCTAAAACATAAGAGGCGATTGTCCAAACACTTTTTTTTCCTCAATTCATAAGTAAGTGATTCTTAACTCATTTCTTTCACTCTTTTACTTCTCTTTACAAGATTTCATCCTAGAATCTAGAGTTTTCATTGTGAAATTGGGGATTTTGGGTAGAACTTAGGAATTTCAAAATTTGGGGATTTAGACCTCAAATTGAGGTTAGATTCCAAAACCAATTGTATGTCCGGGCTCGGGGGTGAATGGGTAATCGGGTTTTGGTCCGAATTTCGGGTTTGGACCAAGCGGGCCCGGGTGTTGACTTTTGTTGACTTTTTAAAAATGACCTAAATTGGATTCTTTGCTATCATGGGTAGTTCCTAAGGCTTAAATTGAATTGTTTGATTGGAATTGCTAGATTCCATTGGCCCGGAGGCTAGTGTGAAAGGAAAGGCGGTGATTGAGCTTTGAGTTTGGCCGTGGTAGCGAGGTAAGTGTTGTGGCTAACCTAAGCTTGATAGATTAGGTATTGGTGCCTTATTTGCTGTGTGTTTTGGTTGTTGAGTACGACGTATAGGTGAGGTGACGAGTACCTATACGTTGTTGTCGGGTCATAGCATGCGAGTTAGTCTTATTCTGGTAAATGTTGTACTCTTTGATCATATATTTCATGTTTAGACTTGTTATTCCATGTGTTGAGCAACTCTTATCATGTTTTACGAGATTTGGTACTGATTGAGTATTAACTCAGAGTTGAGGCTGGTATTGTGGAAATTAAATATTGAAGTAAGACTGATTCTTGATATTTCTATCTCTCTGTTATTATCGTTCATTGTCTTGGTGAGAGAGAGTGTTAAAGAACGAAGGGTGATGTCGTGCAATGTTTAGTGAGTGAGTGTTAAAGCACGAAGGATGATGTCGTGCAATGTTTTGTGAGTGAGTGATAATGCACGAAGGATGATGTCGTGCCATATTCTGTGAGTGATGAGAGAGTTAATGCACGAAGGGTGATGCCGTGCCGTTTCTATTGTTTCTTATGGTGAGGATGAGAGTAAAAGCACGAAGGGTGATGCCGTGCACTTGTTTCTGTCACACTTCCTTTTTATACACCTACCCCGAAGGATAATGTATAGGGGAGTTTTTCCATTTAAAGTGACATTATTCGAAATGAAATTATTTATTTATTTTTAGAGTCGCCACTTGGGAAAGGATTGGCTTTTGGTGTCCCAAGTCACCGGTTTAACTTAAATCCCAAATCGAGGAAAATTGTCGACTTCCCAATTAGAGTCTGCGAACCAGAAATTCTGAATAAGGAATTCTGTTGACCCGAGGGAAGGTGTTAGGCACCCCCGGATCCCGTGGTTCTAGCATGGTCGCTTAAATTATTATAAATGGCTAAAATCTGATTTTTATACATGTTCAAACCTATAGTGTAATTTTAGAATCATGTTACCGCTTTTAGTTAAAAAATTTTAAAGAAAGTGAACGTCGTTTAAAAATGTGTTGTTGGATCACGTCACGTGAAATGCACCCGTGTCCTCGACACATTCTTATTCGACGTTTTGGGATTTGGATTTGGGTTGCATGAAATGCACACCCGTATTTAAGAAGGTAAAATTATTAAAGGCGCGCCTAAAGCGACTAACGAGTTATTATCTTTGCGGAGGGCCGTGAAATTCGCTAAACGGCACGCCCCGAATTCTAAGTATTTTAATAGGAACATTTAAAGAGGGCCCCGCAAGTTATGTGTTTTGTTTGGCGATGCTCATCTCATTTTTATTTAAAGGCCAACCTAAAGCAACTACGATTTTTCTATTTATTTTTTGTCTCTAAAAGGGCCTAATTAATTTACATTTATAAATTTGGGCCTCGAGTTCAGGTCCGAATTCAAACAAAAGGAGGGACCCTCTTAATTTGAACCCGCTACCTAACTCGAAAACCTAAATTCATATTGCAAATTAATTCCCATATCCCTAGTATAATTTTTAAAGGGGGTTTTAACTTCTAACAATTTTGGGCCTTCAAACTTGGCCCTATACAGGTTTAATGCATGAACATTGCCCAGACGTGGACCTGATACCACGAAAATTGGGCCATGTCATTGTAGGCCCAATTCCATTTGGACTAAGGAGTAACGGTTGAACAATTCCCAGCAACTCTCAAGTCCTCAATTAACATAGGAAGATTTAAGTATCCTGAAATTTTATGTTTTAGCATACAAACTAGCTACTTGACTGTATTAAAGGACAAAGTGACTACACATTATTCACATTCAGGAGCATACTGATTTTAATTGCGATCATTCAATTCCGGTTTATCTCTATAATTCTAAACTTGGATAGTTAAAACTGAAGCAACTATTTAGATATTTCCCAGATCATCAATTGACAAAGCTGTAAATTAAATGCTGAATTCGCTTGTTTTGGAACTATTTTAACACAGGCATGATGTATAACTGATTATGCGAACTACAGAGGCCTATAACTTGATTTCTCCCTATATCAATCCAAAGCTTAATCCTCAAACTAACTTAACAACCAAACTCATAATCCAAATCCCTATCACGTTAAACAGTCCATAGTTCAATTACAAACCAATTTACAGTTCGACTAAGTATTAATAATCGAACAACAGGAGAATAGAATACTCATAAACAGTTTCACATATCATTAGACCAAAATACAACAACGTTCGTATTATTTAAGCCTCCGCACAAGTTGATTACAACTTCAATATATCACTCAAGGCTAGGCATGTACCTGGAATTACAAGGAGATAGAGGGAAAGGATCAGCAGCAGTCAAACGAGCAAGCAACAGCTAGAAATGACTTCCAAATGCCCATGAAACAATAGCAAAACTAGTCTATGGAAGCACAACACCAACACTCAACCAAACAAACTTGAATGACCTAAATCTACTTGAAATTTAGCCCAGGAACACTCAGATGCTTTCAGCAATCAAATATTGAGCTAGAAGGTATAAATCAACAATTAAAAATCGAAAGTAACCTAAGGTTTAAATGTAACAGTATTTTTGGGATTTTTGCAAGTTTTCTGTTGTTTTTGGTTTTTCTGAAGAATTTAAGATCTGGAATCAAGTTTTTTTTTTAGAGTTCTAAAAAAAGTTCAGACTTTTCTGTTTTTGAATTTGAAATTCAAATGTTTAAGGCTAGACTTGCTGAAAATTGCTTTGAGAGGGAAATTTGGAGGCTGGAGGTTTTTTCTTTTGGAATTTTTCAGAGGTGTTCCAAACTTGTTAAAGAAGGCAGGGGGACTGCCTTTTATAGGCAAAAATGAGGGGAAGCTTCCAGATTTTCATTTACCCCTTTTTCCTCTCTTTTATTTTCAGTTTTTACTAATTAGTCCCTAAGTTTTTGGCTTGTTACCCAAGTTACTGCCCTAAGTTATTGATATTTCAATTAAAGTCCTAGTCTAGAAAATCCTAGAAGGTGCTAGCTTCACCTACAACATTAGTCTCTACCTAGGAATGCCTATTCTACCCTTCGACTACTCTGAAATTTACCAATCTAGTCTAACTAAACCCCAACCCCTTTTACTAACCATGGTTAACTAAAAGTCTAGATTATTCATCTATGACCAAAACAGTTTCAGAAACTCTAGGATTGAATTATCAAATGTTACACAAAACTGAAAATTAATCTTAATTCATACTTCGATCACACTATCAATTAAACCAAAGTAATAATCAACCAAGGAATTGACAAGAACCATTCTCTAAAACTAACAAAACCTGAATTCTAAGAACACTGGATTCAAACTGAATTAACTAAGAAGAACAAAAAAAACAAAAATCAAATAATCAAAAAAATAAGAAAATAAAAGAACAAGCATTGGACATGGATTGACTAATAGAAAAATCAATCAAAACAAAAACTGAACTAAAAATCAAAAACGATGCAAGGACAGAATCAACCAATAAAAAAAATACAATCGAATGAGAAGGAAGAACTTACTGATTTGGTCTTCAATGACTGAATTCGAATCGAGTCCCCAAATAATGTTATATGTTTGTTCTTGGTAAGAACAAACACATAAATTTATTTGGGAACTCAAATCGACACTTGATAGTCCTTGAAAAATTCAACCAGTTTTTTATAAAACCCTAGATCTAAAATTCGGAGAGTTTCAGTTGGATTTGGGGAAAATTAGTTTGGGATTTGGGTAGAGGAGGGTTAGGAGAGTGTAGGGCGTGATTTTTGGGAATTTTGGAGGAGTTACGGTTTTGGTCCGAGCTTTCGATTTGATATTCGAAGCGATTGGCTCGGATTTGAAAGGAAATAAGGTTGGATATGGATTGGGGAGATGAAGACGGAGCTATGGTGAAAATTTGGAGTTATTTGGAGTTTCGCCGCCGGCGGAGGCGATTTCCGGATGGCGGCGGACGGCGGAGACACGATGGTCTGATGGTGGGCGCCGGTGGGAGACGGTGAGTACGAGGATGGAGGGTTTGGTCTCTGAATTTGTAAAGTGTGTTATTACACTTTTATTTAAAATGATGGAACAAATCTGGACCGTTGGATTGGGGATGATGGACGGCCTAGATCACTCGAGCCAAAACGACGTCGTTTGTATATAGGGGGGCTGGACCAGGTATTTTATGGGATTGGGCCTGGGTTGAGTCCGGAATTTGGGATATGGGGAGAGGGTGGATTTGTTTGGGCTGCTTGATGTTGGCCCATCATGGCCAGCTCTTTGCCCCTTTTTATTTTAATTTCATTTGTTTGTTTTCTCTTCTTTTCTTTTGTATTTTTTTTTTGTATTTTATTTATTTATTTTTTGTAAGATCAAAAATAAAAGACCCAAATTGACTCTAAAATTATACTAATTAATTTTCAAAATTAACTAATTTCTAATTTAAAATAAAACTTAAGACAAATTTTAGAAATTGAAAGTAGAAATGCTAAGAACCATTTTTGCACACTATTTTGTATTTTTGAAATTATATCAATTAAAATGCATACAAAAATGCAAACAAGACACAAAATCATGCAGTTAATTCCTAAAATTCAAATAATAAAATAAAAATCTTAATTCTAAGGAATTTTATAGGAGTAATTTAAGCGTGGCAAAAATCACGTGTTCACAATTTCGCGAGGTTTATTCCTTTCGTTGGTGCAAAGCATGTTATTTACTACGTTTCTGTACTGTTACTAATTTCAGGATCTGATATTCCCCTCAGCATGTCTTCCCCCTTCCCGTTATAATCTGCTTAGTTTCCAGTTGTTGTTATTTTCTTGTATATGATTTAACTGCACAGGTTCATGTACTGTCTTGTCCTAGCCTCGTCACTACTTCGCCAAGGTTAGGCTCGGCACTTACCAGTATATGGGGTCGGTTGTACTGATACTGCACTCTGCACTTCCCGTGCAGATTTCGGTACTAGACCTTGTTGACCCGAGTTGAGGTGCTGCCTTCAGTCCTACTGGAGACCCAAGGTAGATCTGCCGGCGTTCGCAAACTCTGGAGTTCCCTTCCAGTTATCCCAGTTTACTGTTTTTACTTTAATTCAAAGACAGTTGTATTTCCTTCAGCCAGTATTTGTAGTGACTCTTAGAAGTTCGTGAATTGTGACACCAGTTTCTGGGTTGTCGTGTACAAGTATTTGGGTAATTATAAACTTCTGCACTCTATTTAATTGGTGACGTTTTAAGTTATTGTCATCTAGTGGATTGCTTAACGGGTTAGCGTATTTAATTTCTATATCTTGGCTTGCCTAGCAACTGAAATGTTAGGCGCCATCACGATCCTGATGGTGGAAAATCCGGACCGTGACAATAACTATATGGTGATCTAACTTTGAAATGACATGCAATGTGAATTAGTCGAAATTAAGTTTTAGTCATGTTAGTATGTGTATTTTAAGCCTAACGATCGTAAGAAATCTTGAAGTTTTGTTAAAAAATTATATTCCAATGGATATAGACAGACTTAAATGAAGCAACATGAACAATAAAAATTTATATAGCCGACCGGCCCAACCCAACTTCAAGCTTTCTAAATCAACCACTTGCAGCAAGATTGAAACCACAAAAAAGAATAGGGGGATTTTATTCTTCAACTTCCCCATGATAATAAGAATCTACAAGACCTAAAATTAAAGCCACAGCTAGCTTAAATTTTAGACAGGACCACCTTAGAACAATGAAGAAAAGAATAGAGAGAAGACAGACACATGATACAGAACAAGTGGTAAAATGGGTAAATGAAGGGTGATAATTGGCTCTGTAAATTTATTTGTAAAACAAAATAACCATTTATCACCCACTTATCAACCATTGAATTCATGTAAATTTTGTCATTCATCGGTTGCTCATTTTACCCATTTTAACCATTTTCCACCTTTTGGCTACAACACACTTATCCATCAGCAAAATTCACACTGAAGTTGAGTTGTCCATTTCCTCTTCTGGCTCTTTATTATCCATCACTTTGGTCTGTCTTACTGCTGGCAATATCAATTTCCACACTACATCCAAGAGAGGTGAAGAATATATTAGAGATATACATGAATTGCACATACTTTTTTCGGGTTAATTTCACGGATGGTAATCCAACTTTCGTTTTTGCACCAAAGTTTTAAAACTAATTTTTGTAACGAAAAAAATAACTCAATCATGCATACATATCATCACCTAAAATTTGAAAAAAAAATGCAAGAGTACGCTAAATCCGGTCCTGAAAACACCAGTATGTTGCCACTTCAACCACTCATCGAGTTGGTGCCACGTGGATATTATGTAAAGTAATTTGCTGATTTGGTTATTTTATACATGTGACAGCCTACCTGTGTTTTTGGGACCGGACTTAGCATTTGGCATTTTTTAATTTCTACAATATATAGGCATCATTGAAGGGAGCATTGGCGTAACTGGTAAAGTTATTATCATGTGAAGCCGTGGAAACAGCTTCTTGCAGAAATGCAGGGTAAGGCTGCATACAATAGACCTTTGTGATCCAGTCCTTCCCCGTACCCTGCGCATAGCGGAAGCTTAATGCACTGGGCCCTTCAAAAATGAGAAGAGGATACATTAACTTACAATAGATTGTAGCAGCAAACCACTCATTGACTATTTTCACCCATGTACTAGCCCAGCCAACATCAATACTCCATCTATTAAAACAAGAAAATGAATCAAAGTAATGTTGCTAGCACAAGTTCAATAATATGTGCTGGTAGGAGAATATAAATATACTTACTTTCTAGGCAAGCCATCTAGATTCCAACTGATGAATAACATAGCAAAATACATTGCTCCTAAGGAAAACACTAGATGGAAGAATCCATACTTATATGGAATGTCATCTTCCGATTGAACTTTATCCTTGCGAAACTATAACACAAGCAAAAAAATGTAGTCATGTCTCAGCAAAAATGTAAAAAAAAAAAACACATTTAGATAATTTCTGATTGCGCATTCTGTCCAACTGTTAGGCGCTACGACTCTATTTTCAAGTTTTGAAGGTGCTTCAGTTTTTTTATCTATGTGAGTCAATCAAATTACATTGGCTTTTGCAGCCTAGTCTTGAGTTATATTGAGTTCGACATTGGGTATAATAATAGGACATCTGAAGGGGTATAAGCTCACCTGAAATGTTTGTGAATCAATGCCAGTTGAGAATGTTGCCATGACGATGGCGCATATACCAATCAAGAAACCCTATAATTAACCAGGAAAAGAATAATTATGAGCCAGTCAAACATGTGCAATAAGATATCAAGATAGAGCTGATTAAACACCTTATTTCTGTCCTCAAATGAGAAATGAGAATCTGTTGCAGGTTTGTGCAAACATCAATAGCGTCAAAAAATACATGACTTAATTTTAACTAGGAGGTCTACCAATTATGTAGTGTAGTGGATTCTTCTTTGCCGATAAGTACTGATTCGTTGAGTAGATTATGTCGTCATGAAGATAAAATATATGATTATGCATATCTGCAATTGTTATAATATGTTTACTATGTTTTCAAAGGTTTATATATAGTGTTTCATGGCAATCAAACATTTCTAGTGTCACTTATACTTACTACAATGGATAAGGCTCATTCCTTCCTACATTCTACTAGATATTCTAGTCGGCAACTATATATATCTAGCTTCAGTTCTCATTCAGAAATTTCAGCATTCATGCTAGCCTTTTTCTATCTATTGACTGTTGGTGATAACATTATGCAGGAATATGGAAGGTCTGTGGACGAGATTTAAAGATCCATTTCATGAACAAAACTATAGCAGACTTGAGGAACAAAAACTATGCCTGTCTTCGGTATCCTCTTAAAATTGCCTTATCATTGCTAAGTATCAGTAGCAAGCTACTGAAGTTGATGATATTAACATGCATAAATTTAGATGAAGAAGTTTGATAAGCATGACTAGAAGTAAGTAAAAGAAGAAAAGACGCATACAATTACAGTAGTCCAACCACCATTCCCACTGTTTTGTTGCTGAGGGCTGCATTTTAGAGTGGCAGGCTCACTGTAAACAAAGTGTAATCAAATTAGACTTCATCACATAAGTGACAACCAAAAAGCTACACTATATATTAAGGGGCATGAATTGTAAGTTATCATTTTAAACATGCACTCACTCGCTCGTATTATCAAATATGCTCTAGTTATAGATGATCAATCATCAAACACTAAAGCATATCTCAAAATTGTTCAAAAGAATAAGGAAGTGGGGAACTCGAATACCCCTAGCAAAAGTATTATATTTTGTTCATTGATTTTAAATTAAGAGGTGAACAAGTTAAGCACAATGTTTCTGACCTTCGAATAGCACTCCAACAGAGAAAGACAACATAAGAAGCCATAATCCCTGAAGATAAGAGTCCTCTATTTACCTGTAAAAAAAGGAAAAACAGGTATTAATAACACATGAAGTCATTTTCAATGCAAACTAGTTTGTTATAGAAGCGTACCTTAGAGTGTAAGGATACAGCCATCATTACTACCAGCAAAATTGCAGTCCAGGAGATGAAGAATATGTTCAGACTGCATGATGTTTTGGACGCATAAAGCACATACATCACCAGAATTCCACAAATGGACGCGATGTAACATATTGTCGACATGAATAAGCCAAAAGAGCAGCTGCTACGACAAAAATGATTAAAGAGTAAGGCCTCGAGATGATTAGACATAGTACTTTTTATACTATTTAATGGTTTCACTTGCGAAAACTGATAGAAACAACCATAGATGAGTCAAATGGTCTTAGAAACCAGAATCTCAGAAACACACTGTAGCAATGACATAACAGGAGTTTCAAAAGATGCTTTTTTAATGTTTTTCGTATTAAAGTGTAACAACACCTTTGTTTCTTTCTCTCGTCAGGCATCCAATAGTTATTCCACCATGTAATGAACTCGATCACGCTTATCAGCTGGAGGGCGAGAAAAACCCTGCAAATACATAGCAAAAACCAGTATTGAACTTTAAATTGCTATGGTCATTGCAGGTCCGTAAACAGAATATAAGATTATTATCAATGTTATTTACATATAAGGAAATTTGAAAACTTTGAGCCACTATTTTTGACCCTACTAGTGGTTGTCACCTTCAACTATCTAGTTCAAGCTCTATAGGAAGGAATTTTTTTTTTTGTTGCTCTTTTATTGATAAACCAATTAACGAAATGTGACGTGTGTAAAATGAACTTAAGAAAATTTCAGTCCTACACTTGCTTCATGGACTGCAACTAGCTGTGACTATCTATGTTAGAAGAGAAGTAAAAGGACAGATGTGAATATTACCCTGCACCAACTCGAGCGAATTCACCTGCACGAAAGAGAGGAATTTCCGTTTACATTTTGTATTAAATGAGTGGATAAATATAAACGGGCATTCTATAGAGAAAAATTATTAAGATGAAAGTTGATCTCTTAAAATGGAAAATTTTGCATGAAGCTAAAATGAAATGCTGTGATCAGAAAACTTAAGCAATCGCTTTGAGATTTTCTTATTGCATTTATCCTTACCATATAACTGGATGTAATCTGAGGGGACAAAAAATGGAATCACCATAAAAATTATCAGCGTAATAAACTTCAAAATCCACCATCCAGAATGCCATGTATTGCGAACTTCACACAATTTGCTTGTGAAACATGTTGTAAGAAACATTACTAAAAAGAAAATCTAACAATGTATGTCAAGGATGCAAAAACAAAAGATTCTGTCAAACTAAAAAGTACCGTTAAAGAACAGAAAGAAAGGTTCCAAATGTTCACATATTTATACAGAAAAACATGCTTCATTTCGGAACTTCTTTACCATTAAATCATAGATAAGTATTGAAAGACTTCTGAAAATTGTTTTAGATCAAATTGAAGATATACCAATGCGAGCAATCAGGCCATATTCTGCCTACTGAGGCATAGTATTATGAGTTTAATTAAAGGAGAGAAGTCATTTCATTTTTTAAGCAAAAGGATACAAAGCAACCTAAACTCACACGAAGAACCCCCATCGTATGAGAACATTCACTTCCCTTAATTCCACATGCTTTTGAATCTGCATAAAAAGGGGGAAACAGAAATCAGAGTCCATGTTAGAGTTACCAGAAGAAGTTAAATGGTAATTTAGTTAACAAGATGAGTATAACAAGTATATCATATATTGTGAAAGCAATGAAAACAGTTGTAGAGAAAGCAAAAGTTTAAGCCATATGCAAGAAGGAAATGTGCATAAGGCCTAATTGAAAAAGAAATGAGTTATTGATTGTGTCATAAAAGACCCTTATGGCCATGCCTCGATCGTCCTCCAGAGGCAACATTTGGTCATGGTTTGAGACAAGAATAGAACTCTATATGATCGAATCTCCTAGTGTTCCTCAGTAGCTCAGTGGTAGAGCGGTCGGCTGTTAGCCGAGTAGGTTATTTCATTTTTGTAGCATGCAACATTCTGTAGTAGATATGGAAGCAGAATGTTTTGCCACAAACATTGCTAGCTAATGTACTTGAAGAGGAGCCTTGGCATAACTAGTAAAGTTGTTGCCATGTGACCAGGAGGTTACGGGTTCGACCCATGGAAACAGCCTCTTGCAGAAATGCAGGGTAAGGCTATGTACACCAGATCCTTGTGGTCCGGCCCTTCCCCGGACCCCACGCATAGCGGGAGCTTAGTGCACCAGGCTGCCCTATTACTAGCTAATGCACTTGATCCTACATTTGACGGATCGGAAAGAATGCAATGCCAACAATGTAGAAGAGTAAGAATTTCGACTTACAACGAAGCAGAGGAAGAGCCCTTTCTCCATAATCACGTACGAACCAAGCTATAAGATTTGTTATCAAGAATATAATTCCATAGGAATAACGAGCTCGCAATGAACTCTTGCTTTTAATAGAACATTTCATACTCTTCTGTTGTAATATCCCAGAAATTTCTGTCCATTGATCTACCTCATTGCCATCTATTTTGTCCTCTACCATCTTGCCTCAACCTTCAATTCAGTGGCACTCTTCCTGTTAGAGGTAAAGCCAAAATCTTTGAGTAAGCACTTCTTATACTACACAAAAGTATCACATTGTATTTCTAAAAATTGGATAGCTTGCACAGCATAGAACAACATCATAGTCAAACACTCACAAATTGCTTACATTGCTGGTCTCAAGCCCGGATAAAGGAAGCCAAAGGGTTGTGGCAGGCTGACAGTCAGCGTAAAACTAGCCAATTTATGATAAATATTCACACACAAAAAAAAAATTCTAGGTAAAACCATTAAGTTTTCTCTATCTGACTACCAACTAGTAACTACCAAGGAAAATTAGCTTTTTGGATTTCACACCAAAGACAGAATAAAGCATGTATATATTTTTCTGCTTTGGGGTAAGCAGTAAGCAAGATAATAGAATTGCTTATAATTCAACTTTACCCAAAAATGCACCTGCTTTTGTTCCAATAGAATTGGAGTTTGAAGCAAGCAATGGTTAAACTATTGTAAGCTTGTTTAAACCATAAGTAAGCCTATATATTGGCTAAAATCTCAGTACTGTATATGGAATGAAAAAAGCAACTTAAGAACAAGTAAAAGAGAATTATTAGATTATACGAAACATTTACTACAGACAATATAGCCAGCATTTCAAGAATGTTGTTAGTGAATGAAGTGTCAAAGCATAAAGTAAATACTAACCTTTTCTTCTCTTGAAGCAGGAGCGGGAGGGGTGAGTTGAGACTTTCACACTCTAAATCATGTGAGAGAGGTGAGGCTCTTTATAATTTTATATTAAAAATTGCTACAGACAATGATTATTCTCAATTTTTAATTGTATTAATAATTCACGCATGAATAACAACTACTAACTTTTCACATGCAGAGTACCCTGACGAGAACTATAGGAGCGAATACGTGTTGGAATGATATATATATATATATATTACTAACAATGTTGCAGTGTAAAAAAATTTCATGTCATTTTTACATACCATGTTACTTATCTTCTTTCAATGGGGAAAGCACTTTTAACCATCCGCTTGGTCCTTACCCGTATAATTTTTTTTTCCGCTAAAAAAAAATATGCCATAACTTTTGTGCAACTATAAAATTTTTCATTATAGATAAAATGAGAAGTTTAATTTAAATTATTCACAAAAAATCATTTTTTTAAAACAAATTAAAAAAAATATGGTCACATCAACTGGAATGAGATAAGTACTTTAGCAGTGTGCATAAGTTTATAGACTAAAAAAATTTGGGACAGACCCGCAAGAGTAACGCCTCATAATTCTCGAATATATATAATAGTCAAAGTCATGGTTCACGCCTTCACGAACATTTCTTTAGTAAAGGATGCCATTTCACACGCCTTAGCAAAAATAATTTTATGCTAGTAAATAATACTACTATTCCTTTATTTATATAATTCTAATAATTGCGTCATGAGCTCCTGAGACTCCTATATAGTCCTATTGTCCCTTTATATTGTACCTTCTCACACCCTTGTTATGTGACAAAACAAACACACACACACCCATGCATATATTTTTTTAAGAATGCTTGGTTTCAGAAACAGATGCAAGGTTCTAGCTAGGTTGATAGGTAAAATTGTGATAACCCAAAAGGCCATCTTTCGTATTAGAATCCGTTTTCATGTTCTGAGACCTTGAAAACCTCCTTTTATCTCTCATCGATTTGCGTGCGCAGTCCGGGCGCGATACCAGATAGCTTTTGTGTGAAAAATTTAAGAAATAATGATTTTTTGCTTAAAATATGACTTTAGTTGACTTCGATCAATATTTTGGGTAAACGGACCCGGAACCGTGTTCTGACGGTCCCAGAGGGTCCGTAGGGAAATATGGGACTTGGGCGTATGCCCGAAATTGAATTCCGAGGTCCCTAGCCCGAGAAATGAATTTTTTGAAGAAAATTGGTTGCTGGAAAATATAAGAATTTTTGAAATGGAATAGTGTGTGATCTTGTTGGTATCGGGCCCGTATTTTGATTCCGGATCCCGTACAGGTTTGATATAATACTTAAGTCGTGTCTGTGAATTTTGGTGAAAAACGGAGGTGATTTGATTTAATTCGGACCATTGGTTGAAAAGTTAGAAATTTTGAACTATCTTGAAATTTCATGATTTTTGGTGTTAAATTCGTTGCTTAAGATGTTATTTTGGCGATTTGATCGCACGAGCAAGTCCGTATGATGTTTTTAGACTTGTATGCATGTTTGGTTTAGAGCCCCGAGGGCTCGGATGAGTTTTAGATAGGCTTCGGAGTGTTTTAGACTCGGTAAAAATTGTTGCAGGTTCAGTTCTGTTGCAGAGCCTCTGATCTCGCAATTGCGAGATCAAGCCTCGCATTTGCGACCACTGTTGGGTTCGCATTTGCGACCTACTCATCGCAATTGCGAAGAGTAGCTGTGGAGGCCAGTGTTCGCAATTGCGAACAGCTCTTCGCATTTGCGAAGAAGACAGGGCTAGGGGAGTTTCGCAATAGCGACCAAGGTTCGCATTTGCGAAGGTAGCAGGCCAGGCCAAGCTTCGCATTTGCGAGTTCGCATTTGCGAACATGTGATCGCAAATGCGATACCTGTAATTGTGTAAAACATAACTTAGACAGGATTTTGAACTCATTTCTCAAATTTTCGAACCCTAAACATCCCTAGGCGATTTTTCAAAGACCCAAACTTCTCCAAATCATAGGTAAGTGATTTCTAACTCATTTTCTTCAATCTATTTCATCTTTTTACATGATTTCATCTCAAATCAAGGGTTTTCATGGGAATTGGGTGTTCTTGGGTAGAATTTAAGAATTTCGAATTTGGGGGATTTGGACCTCAATTTGAGGTCGGATTCCGAAACCAATTGTATATTCGGGCTCGAGGGTGAATGGGTAATCGGATTTTGTTCGAACTTAGAGTTTTGACCAAGCGGGCCCGGGGTCGATTTTTGACTTATTGGAAAAAATGTTGGGAATTCGATAATTGTGTATTGGAATTGGTTTTTTAGCGTTTATTGATGTTATTAAGTTAATTATGGCTAGATACGAGTGAATTGGTGGTGGAATCGAGAGGTAAAGCGGTGGTTGAGCTTTGAAATACCTGTTGGCATGAGGTAAGTGTTTGGTCTAACCTTGACTTGAGGGACTAGGGATCCGCGACTTGCTTGCTATGTGAAATATCATGTGTGTGGCGTATAGGTGTGGTGACGAGTACCTATGCGTCACCAAATTACTTGTTTAACCCATTTCCTTTCCCCGTTTCCCTATATCTTGCTTTCCTTCCTTAATTGCTACTTGCTCATAAATGTTTCCACGTCTAATTGCTTCATGTTAGCTGTTGTTCTCTTTATTGAATTATTTAATTGCTTCATGTTAACTGTTGTTCTCTCTACTGAATTATGCAATTGCTTCATGTTAACTATTGATGTTCGCGTTGAAGTATTATTGGTTTCGTAGCTTCATTTTATTACCCTGTTGGCTTATATTGATTTATTGGTGCCTTATGGTGCACCTTGGTTGGTCTCGCTGAGTAGTTATCATTGGTGAAGTTTCATAATCGTAGTGATATTCCATTGTGTAGATTGAGGTATAAGTAATGTGGGGGATTTGAGTTAGCTTGTGAAACTCTTGTCTTTATTCTTTGTGTTTGGTGCTGCTATATATATTGGGATCGGGTTGCACGCCGCAACAGGAGGAATAAGGGTGAAATGTGATTGTCTGGTGGGATCGGGTTGCACGCCGCAACAAGGAGTAATAAGGGTGGACAGGTGGGATCGGGTTGCGCG
This sequence comes from Nicotiana attenuata, assembly GCF_001879085.1. Lineage (NCBI taxonomy): Eukaryota > Viridiplantae > Streptophyta > Magnoliopsida > Solanales > Solanaceae > Nicotiana > Nicotiana attenuata. The sequence goes on from NW_017671796.1 coordinate 140,090, forward strand.
CCGCAACAGGAGGAATAAGGGTGATATGTGTTTAGGAGTAATAAGGGTGGACAGGTGGGATCGAGTTGCACGCCGCAACAAGGAGGAATAAGGGTGAATATTGATACTGTTGTTGTTTATATGTTGGGATCGGGATGCGCGCCGCATCAGTTATTATTATGTTTCCATTTATGTTGAGGCCCATTACTGTGATGTTGGAACACCCTTAAGGATTGGTTATAGCTGAATACTAGTAGAACATCTGGGTTCCGAGTTTATTTAATGCCAGTTATTGCTTTATTACATAATATATTTCCTTTCTATTTAGTATAAACTGTTGCAGGTTGTATATGTTGTATGCTCCGCCGTAGCCTCGTCACTACTTCGTCGAGGTTAGGCTCGGCACAGTACATGAGGTCGGTTGTACTGATAATGCACTCTGCACTTTCTGTGCAGATTTTGGAGCTAGTGGCTGATCGTGATGTTGGTTGCTATCACTGTTTCCCGGAGACCCAAGCTAGTCCTGCAGGCGTCAGCAGGCCCTGGCGCCCCTTCTATCCTATTTCATTTTTGTTTTATCTATTTCCGAGACAGATGTAAACTTTTCGTTCAGACCATTATTTGTAGTATTCGTAGACTGTTCGTGAGTTGTGACACCAGTTCTGGATAGAATTTATTACGTTTTGTTATTACTATAAGGATAATCTTTTAAACTGTGTTCTTCCGCATTTAATTCCGCTCACTTATTTTAGTAAATTTTTAATTGTTAAAAGATAAAGGAAAAAAGGTGAAATAAGCTGTAACGTTGGCTTGCCTAGCGAATACAATGTTAGGCGCCGTTACGGTCTTGAGGCCCTTTTTTCTTTCTTGAAATTATTAGTCAAAAGCACTTAAAACTGAAGCAACTGCAAAAAAAAGAAGAAGAAACCAAAAGAAAAAGGAAAAAGAGTGAATAGGAAGAAAGAGGCGATTTGGGGTTGTAAATGCAAACACTTTGATTGTTGTTGAAGACTTAGCGCCATGCAAAGACGAACAGAAGATGACAAACTTAGGTTATATATTTAGCTATGACAGCCAGTATTTTTTGTCCTTTTTTCAAGAAATATAGGGTCCATATAATTTACGCGTTTGAGGGGAATTCTATTACCGTTGGACAGAAGGAGCGGTGCTCGAGGCTACTTTAATTTCATATTGCTGTTAATTACACACTAAACAAATCATTAACTTAATGTGTTTAACCATTAAGAAAAAGTGGGGAAGAAGAGCAATTATCCAATGTGAAAAGCTTTTAATTAGAGCTTGCATCCAGTTTCTCTCAATGGATATGTAGCATAAATTCAGATGGAGTAAGTTTATTTTAAGGCTTAATTTGTATTCTATTTTGGACCATCAGATACGGATTCGGCCGAATCCAATATCTTTTGTTTAAATAGTGTATTTGTGTTAAGAAACTCATAAGATATGTACATATATTAAATTTAGAATCGAGTTATTAGCACCTGAAGTCAACGTTCTAAAATCCATAACTCATAAAATTGAAATTCTGACTTGTCTCTAACGGTAACAATTGCACTCGTATTTGTACTAAACCATACCTACCTTATAATAGTGAGTTTAAGAGACTTCAAATTTTCAAATACCCCAAAATAAAAGCTCTCATGTATATGCAAATGTGTTTTATTTTCTCTTTATTACCCTATATATCTGTGATTAAAAGTTACTATTAGCTAGTAGGTGACACCATTACGGTTTATGTTTAAACTAGTACTTCTTACTTACCATTCCAAATGTTGTTCCTGTTTTTGTTTGATACTACGACTTTTACAACAATGCCGACAATGATAATTATAAAGATGATATGAACTACTTTCTTTGTTCTTTTAGTACATTGATAAGATCTTAGTAATGATAAGTTGTTAGGTATAATATGATTGGTTTTAGTTGTGTCTTTTAGAGTGAGTCAGTGAGTTTATTTTGGGAGGAAGTGAAATACTAGTGGAAATGGATTTGTTGAAGTTTAGCTGGAAGATAGGCATTAGCCAAGCCTCCCTTAGCTCCTTCCACAAGATTTTGGAAAAAATAGAGGCGAGTCACTTCAAAATTAACATAGAAAAAAAAAACGACAAATTTATCTTATGTGAAATTCATTTAAAATTAACCTTTATTTAAAAGTCTGACCCGACCGGTGCCAAAATTCAAGTGTATAAATAAAACACAATGAAAATAATTGCACACATTTAATTGGATTTCTATAAATAAAGCCTTGAGAAGTCTTTGGGGCAGCTAGTGGTGGCAAAATGGTTAAAAGAAAAGTTAACCACCTATATTATCCACTAAAAAATAGGTTGGATAATGAACTTTTTAAAAAGGGGTCAAATATGGATAAGAACCATATTATCCATTTAGAAAAAGGAATTATTACCTTCCTATACACTATTTGAAACTTTATTACCCTCCCTACTCAAGTTTCAATTTAATTACATATGCATATACAATTTACCAATTATATATATTTTAGAAATTAAATGAGTATCCCTTTATATTAGGAATTGAATAAGGAATCAATTATTTCTCATCCTTATTCTCTATCCCTCCAGCTCTCTCTCTCTCTCTCTCTCTCTCTCTCTCTCTCTCTCTCTCTCTCTCTCTCTCTCTCTCTCTCTCTCATTCTTTGTTCTTTCCCCAATTTTTCTTCCTCTGATGTTCTCTATTTTTTATCCTTTCATGTTGTATATATTTCTAATGGAATCAGTGGATTTCAATCGTTTTACTATAGAGTTTTAACTTAGCAATTTCATTTCATGTTGCACAATTGGTGTTCAAATTGAAATTGTCAATCAATAAATTTTGAAGGTGCTTGACTCTCCACCATTGACAGCCATTAAAAAGCTTTAAATTAAAATTTGGATTTTCAAAAACTATTATTTGTTTGGATTGGTATTGTTGCAAACAATTGGGAATATTGTTTAGAGTATATATCTCAATTTTGAAGGTGTTTGGTGAAGATTAGACTTGATTTTGGCTGAATTTAAGATTGAAACTCGAAGAAGGAGAACACATGACATACAATATTGTAACGACCCGACCGGTAATTTTTGAGCATTTTCACATCGCTCGCTAGTTCTCGGGCATGGCTAGCCCCTTGTGATGTATTATGAATCATGTAAATCGTTGGTTTTGGTTTTCAGGATAATCGGAATAGATTTGGAAGAACAATTCTTAGTTTGAAGCTTTAAATTTGGAAGGTTTGACCAAGTTTTGACTTCTTAGTATTCGATCTCGGAATTGGATTTTTATGACTGGGTTAGCTCCGTCGGGTGATTTTGGACTTAGGAGCGCGTTCGGAATGTATTTTGGAGGTCCATGGTAGATTTAGGCTTGAATTGGCGAAATTGGAATTTTGGCGTTTTCCGGTTGGTAGTGGAAATTTTGATATCAGTGTCGGAATGGAATTTCGGAAGTTGTAGTAGCTCCGTTGTGTCATTTGTTACGTGTGTGCAAAATTTCAGGTCATTCGGACGAGGTTTGATAGACTTTTTGATCGAATTAGGAATTTGGAAGTTTTGGAATCCTTAGGCTTGAATCCAAGGGTGATTTGACGTTTTGGCGTTGTTTTGAGTGTTCCGATGGTTGGAACAAGTTTGAATGATGCTATGGGATGTGTTGGCATGTTTAGTTGAGGTCCCGAGGGCCTCGGGTGTGTTTCGGATGCTCAATGGAATATATTTGGACTTAAAGAGTTAGCAGATTTTGCTGGTTTTCTGTTGCAGAAGATTTATTCTTCGCGATCGCGAGGAGGAGTCCGCGATCGCGTAGGCTTAGTTGGGCAGAGGTGGAAATTGTTCTATGCGATCGCAAAGTTGAGATCGCGATCGCGCACGCTTGTGATGTTGTGCTTCGCGAACGCGTAGGCAATGTCGCGTTCGCGTAGAGGAAAGTGAGCTGGTGAGAAGTGGGAAGTATTGTTCTATGCGATCGCGTGAGTTGGCTAGGCAGTGCTTCGTGATCGCGTGTGTTTTTTCGCGATCGCGTAAGGTTGATATGAGGGGCAGTCCTTTTTGTGCTTCGCGATCGCGAGAAAATTTCCGCGATCGCGGTTAAGGAAAAAATTTCTGGGCAGAATGTATATAAGGCCATCTTCCCGTTTTTTCGGCCATTTTTAACCATTGTTGAGCGGTTTTGAAGCTTTTTGAGAGGGATTGAAGAGGGATTCGAAGGGAAACACTTGGAGGTAAGATTTTTGAAATTAATACTCGATTCTATGATGATTTCTAACTAATTAGACATGAAATTAGTGGGATTTAAAGCCTAAAATTGGGGAATTAGGGCTTGACATTGGAGAGTGTAAATTGGGGATTTGAGGGGCCATTTGTGGTCCGATTTTGATGTTCTTGGTATGTATGGACTCGTGGGAGGATAAGGATTCCATTGATGTGATTTTTATCGGATTCCCAGACGTGGGCCCGGGGGTCGGGTTTGGCCAATTTCTGGATTTTGAGTTTAATTTGATAATTTTCGTGTGGGCTTTGTCCCTTTGGCATGTACTGATGATATGATTCTGATTTTGGATAGATTCGAGGTGATCTGAGGCCGAGTCGAGAGACAAGGGCATCGCGGTGGAGATTTTCGTCCTGTTTGAGGTAAGTAATGATTGTAAATGTTGTCCTGAGGGTATGAAACCCCGGATTTCACATCTTTGTGCTAATTTGAGGTGACACACACGCTAGATGACGAGCGTGGGGTCGTGCACCGTTGGGGATTGTGACTTGGTCCGTCTCGTACAACTATTGAGTCGCGTATTTGATTGAAAACTATTTGATACTATTGTATTTTGGAAAGTATTATCATGTTTTGAGCTGAATGCCATATTTGGGCCTCGTGCCAACTGTTTGGACCCTTATGGGACTTTTTACTACTATTCCTCACTGTTTTGACTTAATATTTGTACTCAGTCATGCTGTGTTTTACTGATTTAATAATTCAGCCTTATTTACTCAGTTTTGATACAAAAAATAATATTTTGGGCTGAACGCCCTATTTTACTGATAGTTCGAGTGGCTTGTGAGGTTGATGGCTGAGAGAGAGGCCGAGGGCCTGATTGTGAGGTTGATGACCGAGAGAGAGGCCGAGGGCCTGATTGTGAGGTTCATGACTGAGAGAGAGGCCGAGGGCCTGATTGTGAGGTTGATGATTGAGAGAGGCCGAGGGCTTGGTGGTGAGGATATTATATATATTTATGGATCGGGCTGCACGCCGCAGCGATTATATTTATGGATCGGGCTGCACGCCGCAAACGATATTATACAGCTATTGGATCGGGCTGCACGCCGCAGCGATATAGCGCTTGGGATGTAGGAGCCCCTCCGGAGTCTGCACACCCCCAGTGAGCGCAGTCGACTATATATATAGATCGGGTTGCACGCCGCAACGGTTATTATATGGTACCTATTGTGCGTGAGTGCTGAGTGTGAGCACTAACTGATGAGAGTTGAGTCATGAGTGACTGAGAGGCTTGCCCGAGGGGCTACATATACATGTATACGAGTGATGCTTTGCCTGAGGGGCTTGTTTTTATGAAATTACTGTTTTCACTCATCTTTATACTGAGCCTCTATTGAAAATGTTAAACAAATATTTTGAACAACTTTCATTGAAACTGGAATTTTTACGAGATATTTGAAATTAAATTACTGATTTGGTTTTTGTTATTTACATTGAGATTTTCATGTTATGTGATGTATATGAATGACCGAGGGGTCTGCCAGAAGGGTTGTTTTGATTTATTCTTGCCCGAGGGGCCGATTACGATTTTCATCACTTTCACTATAAACTACATCGAACCTTTGTTGAAACTGTTAGAAAGTTATTTTTTAAAGGATTTTACTGAAATTGGAGTTTAACGAGATGATTTGATTTGAATCCTGTTTTGGAAACATACTGCACTCGCTGTGGTGCTATGACATGGATTGCGTGATTTCTGACTGCTCAGTCTTTATTTACTTTTATTACTTACTAAGTTGGCGTACTCACATTACTCCCTGTATCTTGTGTGCAGATTCAGGTATTTCTGAGCTTTCAGCAGCTACTGTGTATTTTTCCGGAGTTAGCAATGTAGCTGCACGACGTTCGCAGCCCTGCCCTTCTCCTTCCTATCCTAATTCTTTATATTTCAGACTTAATTTTTATTAAGTAGACAGTGTTGAGTTGTACTTAGTGGCTCATGACTAGTGACACCAGATTCGGGCTGTGTTGATTGTATTTTCGTACTTGCTTCTGCGTATTTCTCTTGATATTTAAAAATGAAAGAATTGAGACTTAAATCTGTTTAGAAAAAGAGTACATTTTGCAAAAGAACTTCCATGTGGATCGTGTTGTTTCGGCTGGCCTAGTACTGTGATAGGCGCCATCACGACTGGGGTATTTGGGGTCGTGACAAATATACTTACGAAATTGAAGTAAAGTTGTAGTATAATTGTATTCTGGTGTAGTGATATATATATATATATATATATATATATATATATATATATATATATATATATNTACTAACATAGCTCTAGGATTTTCTGAAGGATATAAGTAGAGAGGATCACTAGGATCAATTCTAGAATTAGCGACAGTTTCGACATTTACAATAGTACCGGTTGCATCGCTTTAATCGATAACAGCCATATCGAATTTGAAGGAATAGACAGTCAAATTGAAGATGAGAAGCAAAACCTAGATCGAGGGTGAAATAAGGCACATACATTGTATGAATAGAATGGGATAAGGGTAGAATCGAAAAACTCTATTAGACTAACAGACAACTGAGACGACTGGAACGAAGGCATCTGTGCTCTGATACCATGTCAATTTACGCCATGGATGAGTAATTTTTTCCTCGATTGAGGTAAAACAGAATCAAGAGTGAAAGTAGAATTCTTTTCTAGAACATTGTTCTTTGGAAGAGATAGGGTGAGAACTCGAGAGAAGAGAGAGAAGGGAGAGAAGGATAATAAGAAAAACGTGAGGAGAGAGAAGTGGATTAGGAGAAGTAATAGGCGAGTGCGATATTTCGGTGATCGAGGTGGGGTCTATATATAGGGGAATCAGTGTGGTTAGAGTCTACTAGGGTAATGAATTTCTGAGCATGAAATAAGATATTATACATAATTTCTGGTCTTATATATTACCAGATTGTGAAAAATATTTAAATGTCTCTAATAGCTACCAATTACAGAAAAAATCTTATCAAAATTTAATTTCAAATATTCAGTAAATTTATTGAATTGAAAATTTTACAAAGCTACATCGTTTTGTTTAAACTGCTCATTTGATCGTTAATTGGCATCTCTACAATGCTAGATACAAGAGGAAATATTAACATGAAAGGTTATCTTTTCCTAAATTAATTCATCTAATATGTCGTTATGCTAAAATTGTCATATGTAATTAACTGTAAACAAAAATATAGCTCAATACCCTCCAAATACACAAAAAACAGAAAAGACAAAAAATATGGCATTTGACCTTAAGTCACTCAAATGAAACTTCTAAATTTCATGTACCTTTTGACACCACGAATTTTTCTTTCTGTCACTTGTCAGCTAGTTGTATTCAAGATTTCAAAGTACTTAATTTGATGTTGAAGCACATCAAATAATCAAATGCAATGAAATTTAAACCAGCAAAAGAAGTTTTTTTTTAAAATGTCATTGCAAACTTGTTATGGAATGAATGAACTCCCTCGAACGATGACTTTATTGCAATAAGTAGATCAAAACAATCCTTGTCCTTTTCTTTTCCTTTCTTTCATGACGTCACCTTCGCCCATTCAATTCCCTTGTACATATATTATGTTGAAAATAAAACTATATATTAATTGCCTCATTAATATTTCATAATATCAAGTTGTAAATCCCAGTTAAAAAAGAAAGAAAGATAGTACCATACATTGTATATGCTTTTATCATTGATGCAACCATAATAAATTTTCTGATCATTTCTTAAGACTTTAAAACCCAGCATCTAAAATATTACATATTTATACTTTAACGCAGAAGAGTTATTTGATTCTTGAAAGCATAGAATTAGTCCATCAATTTTACATGATTATTTTGGTAATTCAACCTTAATGTTGGTAGCTTTCCACTTTTAGTATAATAGGAATGATATGATATACAAAATCTCAGCAAACTCCATCGAGGTAACATAGACCAAGAAACACATCTGTTACATTGTATGAATAGATTGGGATTAGGGCATAATCGAAAAACTCTATTAGACTAAGAGAAAGGTTATCTTTTCCTAAATTAATTCATCTAATATGTCGTTATGCTACAATTGTCATATGTAATTAACTGTAAACAAAAATACAACTCAATACCCTCCAAATACACAAAAAACAGAGTAGACACACATAAAATAAGACGACGGCATTTGACCTTAAGTTACTCAAATGAAACTTCTAAATTTGTTGTACCTTTGTACACCACGAATTTTTCTTTTTGTCACTTGTCAGCTAGTTGTATTCAAGATTTCAAAGTGCTTAATTTGATGTTGAAACACATCAAATAATCAAATGCAATGAAAATTAAACCACCAAAAGAGATTTTTTTAAAATGTCATTGCAAACTTGTTATGGAATGAATGAACTTCCATGAACAATGACTTTATAGCAATAAGTAGATCAAAACAATCCTTGTCCTTTTCTTTTCCTTTCTTTCTTGGCGTCACCTTCGCCCCTTCAAGTCTCTTGTACATCTATTATGTTGAAAATGAAACTATATATTAATTGCCACATTAATATTTCATAATCAAGTTGTAAATCCCAATTAAAAAAGAAAGAAAGATAGTAACATACATTGTATATGCTTTTATCGTTGACGCAACCATAATAAATTTTTCTGATCATGTCAAATTAAGAATTTAAAACCCAACATCTAAAATATTACATATTTGTACTTGAATGCAGAAGAGTTATTTGATGCTTGAAAGCATAGAATGAGTCCATCAATTTTACATGATTATTTGGTATTCAACATTAATGTTGGTAGCTTTCCACTTTTAGTATAATAGGCATTATATGATATATAAAATCTCAGCAAACACCATCGAGGTAACATAGTCCAAGGAACACATCCCTTACACTGTATAAATAGAATGGGATTAGGGCAGAATCGAAAAACTCTATTAGACTAAAAGACAACTGAGATGAATGGATCGAAGGCATCTGTGCTCTGATACCATGTCAATTTACACCATGGATGAGTAATTTATTCCTCGATTGAGGTAAAACAGAACAAAGAGTTAAAGTAGAATTCTTTTCTGGAACATTGTTCTTTGGAAGAGATAGGGTGAGAACCCGAGAGAGAGAGAGAGAGAGAGAGAGAGAGAGAGAGAGAGAGAGAGAGAGAGAAAAGGGAGAGAAGGATAATAAGAAAAACGTGAGGAGAGAGAAGTGGATTAGGAGAAGTAATAGGCGAGTGCGATATTTCGGTGATCGAGGTGGGGTCTATATATAGGGGAATCAGTGTGGTTAGAGTCTACTAAGGTAATGAATTGCTGAGCACGAAATGAGATATTATACATAATTTGTGGTCTTATATATTACCAGATTGTGAAAAATATTTAAATGTCCTTAATAGCTAGCAATTACAGGAAAAATCTTATCAGAATTTAATTTCAAATGTTCAGTAAATTTAGTGAATTGAAAATTTAACAAAGCTACATCATTTTTTTTAAACTGCTCATTTGATCGTTAATTGGCATCAGTACAAAGCTAGATACAATAGGAAATATGAACAGGAAAGATTATCATTTCCTAAATTAATTCATCTAATATGTTGTTATGCTACAATTGTCATATGTAATTAACTGTAAACATAAATGCAACTCAATACCCTCCAAATACACATAAAACAGAGAAGACAAACATAAAATAAAACGACATTTGACCTTAAGTCACTCAAATGAAACTTTTAAATTTCGTATACCTTTTCACACCATGAATTTTTCTTTCTGTCACTTGTCAGCTAGTTGTATTCAAGATTTTAAAGTGCTTAATTTGATGTTGAAGCACATCAAATAATCAAATGCAACGAAATTTAAACCAGCAAAAGAAATTTTTTGAAAATGTAATTGCAAACTTGTTATGGAATGAATGAACTCTCATGAACGATGACTTTATAGCAATAAGTAGATCAAGACAATCCTTGTCCTTTTCTTTTTCTTTCTTTCTTGACGTCACCTTCGCCCCTACAAATCCCCTGAATATCAATTATGTTGAAAATGAAACTATATATTAATTGCCACATTAATATTTTATAATATCAAGTTGTAAACCCCAATTAAAAAAGAAAGGAAGATAGTAACATACATTCTATTTGCTTTTATCGTTGACGCAACCATAATAAATTTTCTGATCATCCCAAATTAAGACTTTAAAACCCAGCATCTAAAATATTACATATTTGTACTTTAACGCAGAAGAGTTATTTGATGCTTGAAAGCATAAAATGAGTCCATCAATTTTACATGATTGTTTTGGTAATTCAACTATAATATTGGTAGCTTTCCACTTTTAGTATAATAGGAATGATTGATATACAAAATCTCAGTAAACTCCATCGAGGTAATATAGTCCAACGATCACATCCGTTACACTGTATGAATAGAATGGGATAGGGCAGAATCGAAAAATTCTATTAGACTAAGAGACAACTGAGACAACTGGATCGAAGGAATCTATGCTCTGATACCATGTCAATTTATACCATGGATGAGTAATTTATTCCTCGATTGAGGTAAAACAGAACAAAGAGTGAAAGTAGAATTCTTTTCTGGAACATTGTTCTTTGGAAGAGATAGGGTGAGAACTCGAGAGAGAGAAGGGAGAAGGATAATAGGAAAAGTGTGAGGAGAGAGAAGTAGATTAGGGGAAGTAATAGGTGAGTGCGATATTCCGGTGATCGAGGTGGGGACAATATATAGGGGAATCAATTTGGTTAGAGTCTACTAGGGTAATGACTTGCTGAACACGAAATGAGATATTATACATAATTTCTGATCTTATATGTTACTACCAGATTGTGAAAAATATTTAAATATCCTTAATAGCTACCAATTACAGAAAAAATCTTATCAAAATTTAATTTCAAATGTTCAATAGATTTAAAGAATTGAAAATTTTACAAAGTTACATTGTTTTGTTTAAACTGCTCATTTGATCGTTAATTGGCATCTCTACAATGGTAGATACAAGAGGAAATATTAACATGAAAGGTTATCTTTTCCTAAATTAATTCATCTAATATGGGCCATTATGCTATAATTATCATATGTAATTAACTGTAATCAAAAATACAACTCAATACCCTCCAAATACACAAAAAACAGAGAAGACAAACATAAAATAAAACAACGGCATTTGACCTTAAGTCACTCAAATTAAACTTCTAAATTTCATGTACCTTTTTACACCACGAATTTTTCTTTCTGTCCCTTGTCAGCTAGTTGTATTCAATATTTCAAAGTGCTTAATTTGATGTTGAAGCACATCAAATAATCAAATGCAACGAAATTTAAACCAGCAAATTTTTTTTTTTTGAAAATGTCATTGCAAACTTGTCATGGAATTTATAATGAACTCCCATGAACGATAACTTTATAACAACAAGTAGATCAAAACAATCCTTGTCCTTTTCTTTTTCTTTCTTTCTTGACGTCACCTTCACCCCTTCAATTCCCTTGTATATCTATTCTGTTGAAAATGAAACTATATATTAATTGCCACATTAATATTTCATAATATCAAGTTGTAAATTCCGATTGAAAAAGAAAGAAAGATAGTAAAATACATTGTATATGCTTTTATCTTTGACCGCCTCCTTGTTGTACTAACCTTCGTCACGAGCGTTACAGCTTAAACGAAGAAAATGATGAATTGGAATATAATAGTCACATCAGAGACATAATTATCACATGTGTAGTGATCGCCACTTGGAGCAAAATTATCTAAGCTGGAAGAGATTATATACATTAATAACAATGGATCTAACAAACAAGCAACCTAATTAACACAAAATTACAGACAAACTCCATTGCAATATCCGTTGAATTAGTATTTACAAGAACAAATCTAATTTTCGAAGTTTAGACAAAATTGTACTTAATTTCCTACTGAGATCAAAGTTGGAGTACTCTGATTATATTCTCGAATCTAATATTATTAAATATAAAGCTGGCCTGTTATTTATCCATAAAAAATACTTAGCAAATAAATCATCTAGCAAGAACCACGGTATCTTCAGGTTCAGCGTTGAGTCCGCTTTCTTTATTGCTTCATTCATCGAGATCTGCTTATGATATTAAGATATTAATTCCACTGTTGTTGAGTGGAAGAGGAGGAAATAAAAAAATCACTTGAAAAAATTGTTATTTGTACACCAAAACTGTTAGTCATGAATATTATGTTTCGCAGCATTAAAAAACAACAACGAAATCCTCTCTTAGGACCAACCGCGGCTTTTAAAACTCGGGAATAACTTGTCTTATCCTCAACCCTTTTTCACTTAAATACCATACTTAGTTTAATTCGCCTGTCATAGTTAATTGAATCTGTAACTTAAGTCACAATTCCCTCAGCCATTACCACTTGAATTACCCTATGGGCCAAAAAAAAAAATTAAAGTAAAGTTTTTTCTTTTTCTTTTTTGGTAAAATGATTTTCTATTCATCAAGATACTTAATAAGAGGACGAAAAGGCAAAGCTTTATTAGAAGGTAACAAAATGTACCAACAAAGAAGTTACATTGATCAGTATTCTTGGTCAGATACTCGAGTATTGAGAGAAAAGCGACTTAATTAATTGGAAAATAGATTTTTTGTTAAATGATGCTAATGAATATTCATACCGTATTATATTTGGTAAAACTAGTAGTCCATATTTTCGTGAACTTACCAGCTTAAAGTGAATAAGAGAGATGATAATAGATGTCAATAATGGAGATCAAATATATATATATATATATATATATATATATATATATATATATATATATTGTGTTATTTCAATATGGTATGAAATTTGAAAAATAGTTGTATAATGTATAAATCGTTGTATAAAATTTGTATTCAAGTTATCAATACTATCTTTTTACATAAATTGTTGATATGTATCAAAATTGTATTAAGAGAGAAGGTTTTGATTGGAATTTTAGAGAGGAAGAAACATACACCACATACAAAATATATTCAAATCAGATACAAAATATACAAAAGATATATTGTATAAAATTGTATTTAAGTTGTACGATGTTGTAGATGTATTTTAACTGGGTAAAAATAATGTATGAAAGCTGTAGATAAGTTTTAAATAAGTGTACACTCTATAATTAGTTATATGAAATTTATTTTTAGTATGTATGTTGTTGTAGATATATCAATTTGCATTAACTTTGTAAGGAATTTGTTTTTAAATTTGTATGTTGTTGTACCATCAAATTTTATAATATTAATTGTAAGTACAATGTATCTATTTTAGTGCTGATTTAAATAGGTCTCATTAATTTGTGATAGATTAGTGTATTGGGTAAGTTAACCAATCAAGTGAAGCAGAATACTTTACTGGCCCTGCATGATAGTTATTAGCCTCGTAAAATCTTTGGACAAATTTTGATACATATCAACAACTTTATGTAAAAAGATAGTATTGATAACTTAAATACAAATTTTATACGACGATTCATACATTATACAACTATTTTTCAACTTTAATACAACATTCAAATAAAAAATACTACCACAGAATAAATTTACATACAATTATACTACAACTTTACTACAATTTCGTAAGTATATTATATGTCATGTGTTCTTCTTCTTCTTCTTCTTCTTCTTCTTCTTCTTCTTCAATATGAAATTCAACCAAAACCAAGTCTAATCTTCACAAACACCCTCAAAATTGAGATATAAACTCCAAACAATATTCCCAAATCGTTTGCAACAACACCCAATCCAAACAAATAATGGTTTTTGAAAACACAAAATCGAATTCAAAGCTTTATGATAGATTGGTGTTCGAATCTTCAATTCCTACGACCTTCTTATTAGGTGCTGAATTCATCTCTTGAAAAAGACATCAAATTGCAGGATAATCCGATTTGCGAGAGAGCACAATACAAACCGAAGTGTCACAACTTTCAATTCAATAACATTCTTGCACTGTTAAAGTTTCATACTTAGTGGGTAGCAATGTAAAAGAGAAAAGGGCAAACCAGTGACATACTGGAGGTTACTTCAATAGGTTGATTGGCAGAAGACAACTTTTAGGCATACCTCATTGAGAGAGAAAGACAGTGAGATAGAGTGATGAAGAAAGAAAGAAAAATTGATGAGAGACGCGGCATTGAGGAAAGAGGAGAGGAGAGAAAAAAGGAAAAGGATGTAACTAAATCCCCTAATTTAAGACACTAATGATGGATTGTATATAATTTGTAAGTAATCCTTGTTTAGGGTGGGTAATATACAAAACTAGGACAATTTTGGTAAATAAGTTTCAAATATTGTATAGGAAGAAAAAAAATCCCTTTAGAAAATGGATAACCAATGAGTTTAACATTTACATTTGTAAAGCCTCAAATTGGGGGTTCCTCAAGTTTGGGAGACTAGGAATTCTCTAAAAAATGATCATATTCAAGAAGCCATACAGTTAATACGTTTTTTATCGTATTAAATATTGGTCGGGTCGGATAATTTATCCATTTTTTCGTTACCCGTTTTCGACCCGAACCATATCCGATCTAACCTGCCCGTTTGCCACTCCTAGGGGCAGCCAACGTCTGACTCCCCCTACTTATACTACAAAGTACAAACTACTCAACACACGAGAAAACAATACATGTTACAAGGAGATCTGAGTCACTAGACCACCGCCAAGGGTTATGGTATGCTTTCATCCTTAGTTAGAGATTTTAGATTTGAATTATAAAATTAAAAAAAAAAAATCATAGTAGAAAGCGTTTTCTCAACTAATGGGCCTTGCTAGGCACGGATTCAAATTAGTCGGCAATATAAAGGGAAACTTACACAAATGTCCCAAATAAATCTCAACTTACTAACCTCCAGCCATTAGTCATAGACTTACCAAAACTAGCCAACAAAAATTGAAAAATCAAATAATAGGGTTCTTTCTCTCAAAGAATCACATGAAAAAATCACCTTCCATATTTTTAAGCGTGATTAGCAACATTAGATACAAGACGGAAAGAAAATTTCATGGACGGGGTAGCAAATAAGGTGATGAAATACAAAAATCTATACAATATTCCAAAAATCTAAACAAAAAAGGAACTTTTTCAATGGGTATAGTTGAAATTCTTTGAAAATATATAGATAAGTCAATATACAAAATTTGTGGAAGATTGGAGGTGATTTGGACTGGTTTTGTATCAAAATTCGTAATTAAATCGAGTTCAAAAAAGTCTTCTGCGACACATGTATCAAACAGGTATCACGCATGTATCTCACACACAAGTATACATGTGATACACAATTGATACAATATGATACATATGTAATACACAAATGATACACAGTGTGATACACATATAATTTTTTTTCATGTTCAGCTTTTACTTCGAATTTTTAGTTCAAACCACCTCAAAACTTCACCAAATCATCCCAAAACTGAGATTCAAGCTCCTTAAGTTGTGCCCAATCTATTCTAATAACACCCACTCAAAACAAAGCAAAAATTTGATATTTTTTTGCTACAAATAGCTAATTGGCTAATTTGGCTAATATTAGTAATATTTTATCAATTGGACAATTTTTGTAATGAGCTACTTATAAATGAACATAGCTGATAGTTTCCCCAATACAAAACTGTACACCGAATGAAAATAAAAAGAACTACAAGGTAGGTTCCAATATAAGAAAATAATAAATATTTAAAGGGTCAAGAGAAGTTTCATCTCACTAGAGCACAAGATATAAGAAAATACTAAATTTTTGCTCCTTTTTTCTATTTATTACATTTCTTGATCTGCTATAGCTGCTAATGTGTTCGGAAGAGAATACAAATGAACCGACGAAATAAAAAGAACAGAATTGATGAAACTGATTAGAATTGTAAACTTACGGAGAAATACAATAAAACCTTTTGAATTTGTTCTGTCTCGTATGTATATCGCCCACCAAAAAACAAGAACGCAATGAGAAACATGAAATTATTGAAAGATTATTTCTTTATTTTTTTGTTCCTCAAGTTATGTACAATCTAGTACATATATCGAAAAAAAAAGCTTTTGGGAATAAAAGATTCGATATTATTATCAAAATCTATTTTTAATGTTTTTCTTTTAAGAAACACCATTATAATATCGGATTTAAACATTTATGAGATCAAGAATCTTACCATGTCGAACTTCACATGCATGCTAATAGATTTTACTAGTAGAACAATTTTACTACATTTTATTGCACTTTATAAGGTTGATTTTTACTTAGAGCCTGTTTGGAAAGCCACCTAGGGATTGAATTTGGGTGTAATTGGTGTAATTATACAATTTGGCATGTTTGTTTGACCAAGTAATTACTTGGTTAGCATGAAATTGAGTGTAATTGCAGGGGTGTAATTACACTCTTAAATTCTCAAGGGGAAGGTGAGAATTGGTGATAGTTACACTATGTAATTACAAGGTTGCTTTTTAGTTTCTTTCCTTTTATTTTTATTTGCCAGTTAAAATTAAACTACAATGTTAAGATTACTGGCAATAATTAGTGCAATTCTCTCACTAGAAATAGAGGCTGCAATGTCATACGAGGTATGTTTCTAGGAAATATTGATTTACCATCAAGTATTAACATCATACTTTGATGTGACTATCTAAATCTAACATTTTGAATTTAAGAAAGAAATTATTAGGCTTAGATCAATATATCCGCTCACAAATTTTACACATAATAGAGCAACCGCAAATTAATATAGAAGATGAAGAAGAAGAAGAGTATCCAAGTATGACAACCATACCATCACACTTCTGTTATTATTAGTAGCAATTTTGGGGTTTTATGCATTTTCTTGTATAGCTGGTAAATCGAGTCAATAATTTTGTACGTGGATAAAACTCACAAAAAATTATAAACTCCAATGTGAAGCTCAATTTTTTGTGTCATTGTGCTGCAAAGGGAACCAAGTGGTGCAAAATTTGTGTGCGATATTGAGCTACGTCATTGGCTACTTTGGTCCGAGATGGAGTATGAAGATCAGCACTTTCTGTGTCATTGAGTGCTACACCTTGTGTGAGACGCAACATTTGATGCAAACGTTAATATGAATATTGGGTCTTACCAACATGAGTACTAGCATGAACCTAAAATTGGAAATAAGCAATAAAATGAGCTATCAAAGTGAAAAAGAAAAGGAATTTCTCATGGCTATAAAACTCTAAAAGAGGACAAAGATCAAAGCAAACGGTGTAAGTTATGTTTTTTTGCTTGGCAAATTTGTCTCGATTTCTCTATAATTGCATAAGAAAGCATAACTACGTGATGTATGTCACAGATAAATCACATTGATTTTGCTAAGCCAAAAGCTTAAGCTAAGTACAATAGTATTTAGTTGTAATGATTGATCACGCCCAACTCTAGTCCTAAAAAGGATAAACGGTCCCTGCAAATATAATCCGGTCTAAAAGTCCGGAGTCGAATCCCACAGAGAACTAAGGCTTAGTTGTATCTGTTTAATATCACCAAGAAGACAAGTTTGAACAATTTCTAAATTATAATATTAAGATTTTTATATCTAACTAATTAACCAACAAATACTATAAAATGGTAAAATTATCAACTAACGAGACAAAGGTTTGGAGACTAAATTAAGAAGGTCTAGAGTTATGATTTCCCCAATTGTTGATTTCATTAGTTGTATGTTTCTTATAGCTTTGACTTAGTTGCCTCTATCAATCATGAACCCTCCAGCTATCATAAATCTCTCTCAAGCAATTATGATAATTTACTAGACGCACTCTCTCAAGCTACGCTAGCTAGATTCACATTACAGTTCACTTAGATTGCACCCGAGGTATCGTTATCTCTAATCCAACCTCTAAACTCTCGGTTATGACTCTCGCCTATACTTCGGGAGTGATGTTGTTCAAACAACTACCTAAATATGCACTCTCTCTCAAACAGATACATAATAAATAGGAACGCTAATTGAGGATCCTTTCAATTAACCAAAATCAAAACGTAGTTGAACAAATAGAGATTAACAACTAACTCAAAACTATATTAATATAACAACCAATTCATCCCCAAAAGGTTCCATCAAAACTCTAGATAATAAATTAGCTATTCATAAAAGTATGTGAAAACACAATACTCCAATTCATAACCAACAATAAAATAGGAAGAAGAAGGGGAAAAACTCGTAGTTAAATCTTCCTCCTTGCTCCTAGCGTGTTCTTGCCTCCAAGGGTGTTGTCTAACCCTAAAGTAGTGTCTCCCCCTCTTCAAAATAGGTTTAGGACCCCTTTTATACAAGTTGGAATAGTGTAGGGCCGAAATAACCTTGTCCCGGACGAAATAGGACTTCTTTTTGAGGCCTGGAGCGGCGCGGCCGCGGCCAAAACGCGGTAGGACCGCGGCCAGACAAGCTCTCTGATTTTCTGCCGCGGTCAGTTCCGCGGTTGCAGTTTCGACCGTGTTTTTCACCCTGTTCTGTTCAGAATTTTCAAAAATGTAAAACATGAAAGTTGTAGCCCTTTGAGTTAGCTTTCCAACCATATATTGTGGAGCCCAAATGGAATTCTGAGCAAAAAGTTATGTGCATTTTACTAGACAGTGCGCAATATGCCTACTCGATTCTCCGTTTTGTTGCTCTATCATCCGTTGATCCCCGAATACGATCCCGGCTTAATTTCTTGGAATTTTACTCAGACTTCAAAGCTCCAAATCACTTGAATTCATTCCATAACATCTATATAGCTCGGAATCACTCCTACAAGGCATAAAACACACCGTTAGTGCAAAATACTAGCGATTAAAGTGCAAACTCAACTAAAGTGCAGTAAATTAGAGTGTAATAATCGACTAAAATACGTAATTATAGCCTATCATCAGCAGTACTTTGAAGCTTTGAACAATTTTAATAATATGACGAATGATGCAATAAGCTTTTTATTTTATACTTTAATTAGTTTTAGTGGATTAAAAAATTCTATTATTTGAGAAAGTGTATTTATCGAGGATGACGGAAAAGAATCGGCGTAAGTAAAGTTTATTTTTTAATATACTTGGGTGAGTTTTTAATTATTTCATCGTGTTCTTTTTTGTATGTTATATTATTTTATACATGTTCTCTCTCTCAGGAATGGGATATATCTCTGACATTAAGCGCCTTTTGTACTTCGACAGTGTTTAGGTTATTATCTGTGTAATCAGCTGAGCATGGACCAAATCCATGTATCTGTTATAAACAAGAAGAAATTGTTATGGTATAAATGTAATAAATGAATATAAAATCTACTGGAAAGAGGACTGTTTATCATTGGGGTGCAGAATGTATTGTTGCACATGATTTTTCCCCCCTTCTTTCTCCCCATGGTTCTCAGCTTAATTTGGGACACTTATATTTATATTATTACTTATTAAAATTGGTATAAGTACTGGGTTCAAATCTTCTTTTTGTCAAGAATGAATGAACAGTTTAGCCGGGGAACTTACAGGAAGGGAAAAATAGGCAGAGGAGTTGCACAGTTGGGTAGCTGCCACACTTTTTCCTATGACTTTAGTACTAGTTATTGTTATTGCTTTTATATTTATTTTGTATTTCTTACGATGCTGATATCATTTTATTTTTCTGGCTTCTGTTGTTGTCACGGATCTATTGTCTATTGTTTCTTTTCTTCTTCTTGAGCCGAGGGTCTTTCAGAAACAGCCTCTCTACCCCGAGGTAGGGGCAAGGTCCGCGTACACTCTACCCTCCCCACACCCCACTTGTGAGATTTTTACTGGGTTGTTGTTGTTGTTGTTCTCTTTATTGACTATTTTTAATATGTGGTATAGCACTTGATGCTCATTCTGTGGAGAGGTTGCCAATGGAAGGAACTACCATAGCGAGTTCTAGCCGTAAGAATAGGATGACGGAGTTTAGTTACTTTTTATTAATTCTCTCAAGAGTTGATTGTTGATTTTATCCACAAGGAAGTCGAGAATTTATGCAATTTATTTTTGCATTAAACCCTTGATTAGAGGTGAAACCTTGAGCATGTCTTTATTGGTTGCTTGATTTCTTAAGAATACGATAATTCTCCTGTATTAGATGTAGTATGAATAAACCTAAGAATTTCTTCTTCTTCTTCTTCATTTTCCTGCAACAAACAAAAATACAGACATTGGACCTTATATCACTGTCTCTACTTTTCTTCCATTGCTCAATGTTCTGATGTTGCTAGGTACAAATGTAAATACATGCTATTGTTCAAGTATCAAGTGTAGCTCGAGAAGCTTTGCAGGCTCTTTTGTTCACTTCTCAACATAATTTCAACAGGAGCGACACTAAGGTCCTTTGTTGTATAAATGACTTGAGATCTTTCGAATGTACATAGTTGTTCATGCCGGTAGATTTTCAGCATTGGTAGTCGTTGGAATGGATGTAATGGGTGTTGCCATCCTTTATGCAACTTTGTATGTGTGGTTGGGGGTGGATTCAACCGGAGCAATAAAGGCAACATATACTTCTGATCCAAAGTACAACACAATAAAAGGTGATGTCTTAATTACTGTGAATTACATATGTGTTTAACTGTCCTTTATTTTTTCTGATTATAACTTGAGGCAAAAATTTCTACTTTTTCATGTGGACTAATCCGTTTAAAGCCAAGTACTTCTGTAGCAATATACATCCGTTTATAATATATTCCTCTGTTGTTTTTCCCTTTAAAATGATCAGCGCATCGCGCGGGTACGTAACTAGTGAACAATATAAAAACAAAAATCTTAGAAGGATTAGGACATCCTTGGCGGGCTGCCCAAACTTCCACCTCGTGGGTGGAGGTTCAATTCTTCATCGACGAATTCCTTCCGAAAAATGACACTATATAATCGTTCTTAAAATATATATATATATATATATATATATATATATATATATTTTGTATATATATAAATTTCTATATATTATATATAAAAGATATATAAATTCTATACACTTTTGCGACTACAAAAAATAAATAGTTGTGATTGCGGGCTAAAATGATCTTTCCCCATTTCCCTCCCCTTCGCCCTTCTCTCCATATAATAAAAGAAAAAAACTCTTAAGAAAATTAAGTAAGGAAAAATACCAAATATACTAGTGATTCATTAATCATTACAAACAAAACCCCCAATTTTAGAAAAAACACAATTTTTTCTTGAACATAAAAATTCCATAGGGGGCAGATTTACAAATTCTAGAAATCCCATGAGGACTATAGGTGAAACTACCCCAAAGTAAAAATAAAGAAACTTAGGGGCATAAATGTCCTAGTATTAATCGGAATCGGATCCTATATTAGGGCTTGAAACTCAAAACGAACAAATCGTCGCTGGCGGGAAGATTCTCATGCAATTAACAGAATCTTCACATTTTCCTCTAAAATATAAAGTTTCTCCGGAAAATGTCATTCATCGATGAATTTCAAGCCAGTAAGTCTGAATTTTATTTTTTAAAGTTTCATTTACCATACCGTTTTTTATAATTTATCTGTTCCTATTTCTGTTTTATAGATTAATCGAATATATCGTTTTTTTTCTTTACTGTAGAGGTTTCCATTTTTTTCAGATTAAACAATTTTTTATTAATGTTACTATGGATTTCCTATGTGTAAATAAGGACAATAATTTGGATTGATAAATTTAGTTTTCCAAATAACTTAAGCATATATACTGCTAAGGTCTGTTGGGGCTGTATGTGCAAGGCGTAAATATAGCGCGGAGAAAAAAATTCTAAAAATTAAAAAGTAATTATAGAATAATAACTTTAGACGCAACTTGTCTTGGTGGAAGGTAGCAGGTACATAGTAGAATAGTCGAGGTGTGCACAAGCTGGGGTGGACACCACAGTCATAAAAAATTAATAAACTATTGACACAATAAAATAATTATATATAAAAAGGAACTGGGATAAAAAGTTATAACTAAGTGAAGTAGTTATTATTTAGTGTTGCCCACTTTATGACAGAACCCATTAGTGATATGATTCATGCCTTACTGTTCTGGTGGCCTGAATTGAAAGGCTTCCTAAGCGAGGCGAAAAGCTGAACCTATTCTAGTTTCGAGCATGATTTTCAGTATTGTCTATGCAAGTGTGATGCATTGTTCATTATAGATGAATTAGTTCCTCTGTGTAATTCTGCATTGAATTCTAACAAGTTGCTATATTGATGACATTGTCTCAGATATAGAAGCTCTTCCGAACCATTTACGGAGGAAATATGCCTTATTGCGTGATTTAGATAAAAGTCTGCAAGGTATTACTTATAGTGCAAAGCTTTATATTTAATTGGACTATAAAAGTTCTCTTATGCAATTTAGTTGCTTTCCAAATTTCCATTGTATTGTGCTTAATTAAGTACACTTATTCAATATTGAGTCCATTGATAATCCACTAGCATTCTGAATCTGGAAACTTTATGTATTTTAAGTGGAATAAGGAGCCATCTTTGGCACATTGCTGACAGGCAGCTTATTGTAGCGTTTCATGGAGTCCCTTTCCACTATATCTGATGAAATGTCTACTACTGCAATTACCTAGTTTAGTAGAAGCTTCAGTGGTAGTAATGTTTTGGTTTTCTGATTGCCAGTTTTCAACTGGTTCAGCAATTAGCCATATCACCCCTTCGTTCTGTTTTAGAATGCAAAGATGATCATAAGTATACTCCTGATTGGAGAAGGGAATATAGGGTGATTTTGTAAGATTCTCAGTAGTATTTAGCATTGCTGTGTTAGTAGCCCGACACGAGCACAGTAGGTTAGTGGTGTATGTTGTTTCTTCGCTGCCTAGTGTATGGCATTATTACCAAGAAAGTGCTTTTGTTTTCCCCTGAACAGGAGTCCAGAGGCAAAATGAGCAACGTTGTGAGAAAGAAATAGAGGATATGATACAGCGTATTAAGGCTGGTAACGTGACACCAGACTCTTCACTTATCAAATTCTCTGATGATGCATTGGATGAGCAAAAGCATGCAATCAGGATTGCTGATGAGAAAGTTGCATTAGCTTCTCAGGCATATGATCTGGTAGGTATCTGGGAACTGCATCCTCTTTCTACATCAAACAAACTGTTTCCTTCAATAGTCACAGTTCCTTCAGTTCAATTATTCTAGGAGCAATTGCTCTAAGCTCAATTGGTCATTCTCCTATTTTTAGCGTCCTTGTTAAGTTGGACAAGGATGATCAAGTGGTTATTCTCTTGATGCTTGAATTGGATAAAATGTAGAAATGGTTTTGTGAGTGTGTTAATCTTTGAAGCATTTTGTTCATTTTTTACCTGTAGAAGAAAGTTTTTGTCTAAATTCCCTTTGTTCCTGAATAACAAAAGAGAAAGATTACGGCATTAAACAGACAGTCATTCTGAATAGCAATTATGAAAAAGTCCCTGTTTGATTGTATGGTGGATAGAGCAATTTTTCCAATTTTGGCATTATAAAGGACACACTAAAATGATCATGATTCTGATCATAATATCATGTCCTAAAATAAATTGTATGAATTCCAAGGGCTATGTCTAAGCAGCTTCTGTTAAATTTTTATTGATCACCCCATACGTGAACTTAGTTTTGATTGCTGAATCCCGACTATTTTTGAGATCTAAGCTTCCTTGAAAATATGCTCCAATATATGGCCTAAGGCAAGATTTTGCAGGTGTTAATTGAACAGATATCTGGCATGAATACAAACTGATACAACGAAAAGGAGTAAATGATTGGTTGTGCACATATTGCTTCACTTCTGGCATGCACTATTGTTTATTTTTTTCAATCAAGTGATCATTGTGTGGTTTGGAATTGAGGTGTGATAAGAGTTGGGTTTTGTTGATTATTCTGTCATCAATTAACTCTTTATGGCAATTAGTGAGAAATTCTTGCAACAGGTAGACGCTCACATTCAGCAGCTCGATCAGTACTTGAAAAAATTTGACGAAGAGCTCCGGAGAGGTATGTTTGTAACAGCTTCCTCATCTCTTCACCAAGAACAGTATCCAAATTTACTCGTTTCATTGACTGTTGAACAACTTTCTCTTTATGGATTCTCTTTTATGCAGAAAGAGATGTTGCTGTTGTTACTGGAACTCCTGCTAGCACTGTTGAAAATAATGGCAAATCTGGAAGGTCTGGTGAGGGTAAGGGAGGGCGTAAGAAGTAAGTGATATATCTCTATCTTATTCCTACGCTTATTACATTTTTCCTGCAGTATTGATCTAAATAGCCACCCAACGGAATGATCCCCATGTTTCACCATTTCTAATGCTAATTGGACTTTGTGGATGCTTATTCTTTATTTATTTTATTAGTATCATTTCCTATTTGAAATGGAAATCTAATTAGAAGCCTCAATCATCTAAAAGAATAAATTGATTATGTGTTGAAAGTCAAGAGACCAATGTTGCTAAAAGTTAGAATATATCTCGGTTAATAGTATGGTTTATTGTATTTGGTTGTCTCATAATTTGGAATTTAGTATTCAGGAAATTTTCTTAGCCTAAACTTTCTTTACTTAGGAAACTTTAGCCTGAACTTTCTTTATTTCTTCAGCTTAAATTTCCCTATTTCATGTAACCTAAACTCCTTATTAGGAGCTTTCATTTATGTTATTCACCATCCAATTCTAGACAAGTTTCTTTTTCTATTTTCATATGGTGTTCAGGGCCTCTACGACTTTTTGTAAAGACCAATGTAACATCGGCCTACTGGCTGCTGGCTTAGATGCCTACTTTGCCATTGTACTTCGCTTGCAAGATATTTCAACCAGGTCTTGCAATCCAACTACTTCTTAGTCCTGAAGGTTCTTACTAACCCTTACGTCCCAATGAAATTCTCCCGTTCGTACCCTTCTTCTGCTTGTCATCTCCTTCTGCTTGAGATACTGTAAATGTTCAGCGATGTCTCAAAGTCACTTCCTACACCACTTGCAGGGGCGGCGACCCTATAGACTATGTGGCCTAAAGCCAAAATCGAAAGAGGCCTTAAGTTTGTTCAATAAACTTTTTGTATATTTTATTTGGAGTTTATCCTTTTAACTTCTTAAAATGTAAAGTAATGAATTTTTGTTTATTATAATCAATTTCTTTTTTGATTGACTGTATCCAAATCCTGTAATCTTTCTTGAGATAGTGTTCATCTTAACCAAGATCGTATTGATTTTAGTGTTTTAAATTTTCTTTCAACTGAGGTAACGATTACCGGAACTGTTTAAATTATTCTATAAGCAATAAAATAATTTATAGAATAATTATTGCATATAGGTGGCTTAAGAAACCTTTTTCTGGTGCTTCTCAAGAGTAAAAACTGACTTTTTAGCTTATTCAACATTTGTCCAAAAATTCACCTGCCGTTCCAACTCAAGTTATTTCACGTGTGGTTGCCATAGCTTCTACTCGGGTTTGCTAGTTTTTCGAGGAAGTGGTTAAGGGGATTAGTCTGTTCATCCTCTAATTGTATATGATAATCATTGAATGTGATTATATTTCTTTTGAGGCCTTTCTTGATTTAAGTGAGGGAGTTCCTAAGTTGACAGAGGAACAACTGTGTTTAACCTCTTTGGGATTACAATGTAGAGAAATCCATTATTTTAGTTTCAAAACATAGTGGGCAATGGACCTGACCCCCTACCATTCTCTACTTGAATATTAAACTTATTTTAACAACTAGGTTTCAAGCTCATGACATTCAAGCTTGCTCTTAAAACCAGCCAATCGCTTTCCTCGGTTAGAAAGTTCTTCCTTACCGCACATCCATGTTGTACTGCCTTTACAGTTAAACCAAAGCCCTGGGTGCAACTCTTGGGATTATAATTCCTACCTTTTATAAGTCGGAATGAGTTTTCTATGATTTTGAGTTTGTAATAGTAGATTTTTATTCCGAATGTTGGTTGTCCAAGAGTGTGTTACTGTGAATTTCTATTGAACACTGTGTTTTGTCACTAATCATGAAACAAGTTTCAGTTTTTATTTTATTTTATATGAAATAATATTTTATTGGGAAGTGAGAAATTGACCAGGGTTTCTTTTTGTTTTCTACAAGATGTGAGAAATTAGTTGAAAAAGCAGTATTCACATTGGAGTAAATTAATACAAAAAGTCATGTCAGGTCTTTTACTGCAGAAACTAGAAAGGGAAACATTCTAAAAGATGCAGATTTATTAAGTGTAAGCAGAACAAACTGTTTGATGCATTAGCTTGGACAAAATGGCTTCCCTTGGGCACTGAACCAGCTTAATTCACTAGTGGTGTTAGTTTTCCAAGTTTCCACATTTTTCACCATTAAGGTTCAGTTTATGTGGCCTGAATGATAAAATGTCGGGTGACTATATCATCTGTCCTTGTGTAGTACAGACAACTTGTGTTAAAGGGAATAATTTCTTCTGCAGAACACGTCTTGCAACAGCAGCGGCAGCTACAGCCACTGCAGCAGCAGCAGCAACACCAAGTGGAATGGATTTGGATCTACCTGTTGATCCGAATGAACCAACATATTGTTTCTGCAATCAAGTTAGCTACGGTGAAATGGTTGCTTGCGACAATCCTAATGTATGTACTCAGCCAAGTTTTATCAAATGATCTTTTTAAACTTGATTAGATTGAACATTTGCTAAAAATTTGATGATTGCTTCAACAGTGCAAAATAGAGTGGTTCCACTACGGCTGCGTTGGCCTCAAAGAACAGCCAAAGGGAAAATGGTTTTGCGCGGATTGTGCAGGAACACAAAAGAAGCGGAAAGGCAGATGATAGAAAGTAGAAGAAAACAACTCAGTATACTGATTTTAGACGTTTTAGCACTGGATGAATTTATGTAGATACTGTACTTCTGTAATTTTGTTATGTGTAGCCATTATTAACAAGTCACTTGCATTCTAATTGTATGAACTATAACGAACAAATAAACTATTGTCTTTTACCAATTAACATATTTGTAACCTACACCTTGACCATCAGTCAAATAAATACCATCTTCCTTGACAGTCCATTGACAAACAGTTGCACGGGCAGGACTAAGTGCATCCTTAACACATGTACTTTATCATTGAATACCTCAAAAGCTTTTTCCTTAGATTTCCACCAAAAATGGCAAAAAAACATAGTTTTAGACCAATTGACTTGAAATGATCAATTGATATTGGTTGAAGGGTAGCCTTAGAGCAACGGTCAAATTGTCTCTGTGTGATTTATAGGTCATGGGTTCGAGCAGTGGAATCAACCATTAATACTTGTATCAGCGTAGGTTGCCTACATCGCAACCCCTTGGGGCGCAGCTCTTCCTCCAGACCCTATGTGAGCGCGGAATTATTTGTGCACCGAGTTGCCCTTTTTTGATATTGGTTGTTGGAACAATATTATGGTACCCTATATCATTGTCTACAGATGCACAATGTACCCATAGTATAGAGGAGTTATTTGGGAGGGCATTCCATACATAAATCTCATACTTTTGCCCAGGAAATATATTACATTGTGCTTGTGAAAAAGCAAAAGAAGAAGATGCATAACAAAAAGATAGCCTTGATTTGTGAAAATATCATGCCTAGAAACTGTTCAATTTTGCTTGTGTTTGGCTTCTTATAATCATGCATGTCTTATATAAAAGAAAAAAACTTTTAAGTACTTTCTAATTTTGTGAGTGGAGATTTATGATAGCATCAAACATTGGCAAGTAGTTCATTCCTTTCCAATTTTGCAGTCGTGGAAAGAAATCAGATATTGAGGTAATCCTTTACTAGTTTGACTATTTGGAATATGATTAATATAATGCTATTCGCGAGATTGTATTTATGGAGTTAGAGATCAAATATAATATGATAAATTTAAAATCTATAATGGTGATTAATATTTAACGTGTCGAAAAAATCAAGAATTACATTGTTTTTATAGAGAACTATTTTCTTTAGCCTAAATCATGCCTCCATCTTGTTTATTCATGCTTCTCCATCTGCTCTTTTATATTCTGTATAATTTCCTCCCTTTATGTATATTTTAGTTCCTCCGAATAAGGATATCCAATTTGCTGCTTTGGCGCCATCTTTTTATTACTGCAAAGTGAATTTAGGTGTTTACAAAACATTCCTGTTCAAATTATTACCAGGAATGTTCATAATTCGGTAAAATTGAAATGGAACAAACAGAACAGAACAATTTGATTTAGAATAAAACAAAAGCTTAAAAGAGGAACACCGAACCGTACTGATTTTAATTATGTTTGATTTTGATATAGCGTTTTAAAAAACCAAATACTACAACAACATATCTGTTGTGATCTCACAAGTAGAATTTGGGGAAAGTGGGGTATATAAGCCTTACCGCTAACTTCTGTGAGATAGAGAGGTTGTTTCTGATAGACCCTCGGCTCAAGAAAAATATTTTTAAAACAGGTTTGAAAAATACAAGAATAAAAAAAATTAAGACGAAAATACTGAAGAAAAAAGTATTGACAACAAAAATAATACAGATAACCAAAGTAAAAGAAACAACAGTAGTAATAAAATTAAAAAATAAGATATTAACAGAATTATTATAATAATACCGAGAAGGGGAAGATGGAGCAGACTAAGGTGCTCTAAACAAGAACTTGCTCTCCCATAGAAAAGAAAGAAATCGCTCAACTACCTACTAATCTTCTATACCATAATCCTCAACCTCCAAACAGGTGTCTTCAATTCGTTGAAATCATGAACCCTAGTGACAGTACTGGATGAGGTTACAACCACTAAAAATAAATCTAGTTTTAAATAAACTAAATAGTTCAATATGCTGAAAAATTCATATAATTCAACAAAGAACAACATTTATTCTAAATACTATGAGTAGAACATATGAGTCTTCACCAATCTGTGTACTTGTAACCTACACCATTACCATCAGTCAAATAAATACCATCTTCTTTCACAACCCATTGACAAACAGTAGTAGGATGTGGAATATTAGATTGACCTGCATCTTTAACACATGTATCTAAATCATTAAATACCTCAAAAGCTTTGTCCTTAGAATTCCACCAAAAATGACAAAAAAACATAGTTTTCAACCACATACTAGCATGAAATGACCAATTGATATTTGTTGTTGGAGCAATATTATTGTAACCTAATTCATCATCTTTAGATGCACAATGTACCCATAGTGGAGGGGAATTATTTGGGAGTGAATTCCATACATAAACATGGTATGTTGGACCATTAAAGAAATTCCCTTTTGCTTGTGGAAAACAAAACAAGAAAATGTATAGCAAGAAAATAGCTTTGATATTTGAATAATCCATACCAATGAAATTGTTAATTTTGGTTGAGTTTGGCTTCTTATCGTTCCTCTTTATATATGAACTTTTACACTATCAGGCTACGAGTTAGTAATCTAGAAAATATGGCATATAACTTGATACAAAAGTTAAATTATTTGATATTAATACATATAAATTAAATCTATAAAGACCTTCAAATGCCGATATGGCAACAGAATGAATATATGATTTTATTATGTGAGAATTTCTTAAATGAATTGCAGCAATTAAAAGAGAATATTCCAATTATACTTGAAATGTACTGTCTGAAAACCAAAAACGAAAGTAATTATAATTAAGTTTTTACAATCTAATATTCCCATATAAGTAATTAATCAATATCTAGTTGAAAAGGACATACTAGTTACGTACATTTTTTTATCTCTTAATGTTTAGTATCATACTTAGTCATAACATCCCAAGGCAGTATATATGTGAATGAGATCCAGTTTTACCAAACATAGAATAATAAAATTACTTAATTAACAGTTTTATCTCATATTTCCATGGCCTCTTAATCCATCATAATTTCGGATAGCAATTATGGAATAAAAACTTAACACAACAGGAGGATAAAACTCTTTCTAAGCCACAATTTGAAGATGAAGGTTGTGTATGTACAACTGTACAAGCACACTAATGTATATAATATCCACAAGTATACTAAATTCGCTTAATATTTATTTTTGAATATGCGTTTCTAATTTATGAAAAATTCTATCAACTACATAAATATATTAATAATCTTTTAAATAGTGAATTGTTACACAATATTTAAATATGTAGTAAAAATTTAAATGACTTGAGAGTAATATCATTGTGCAGGTTATATGGCATTGAGATTTGAGATGATGTACGTACGTTGCCACCCGATTAAATCAAAAGTGCAGTTAGATATTATGACTATTTTGTCTATGTATGTGGAGCATGAGATTATCATGTATATTTTGGAGATATTTTTTTCCCGTTTATGCATGTTTTCAAAAGCTATACATATCGTTCCAAGATAAATCCTCACTGTTTAGCTACCGATAGGGGAAGGGTAGTAAAATCTTGATTTTAGGCCTCTAAAATTTTGAAGCACCTCAATAGATTTTAAGATTTTATTTTCGCTTAAAAGATATTGAAGTTTGTTGATCAACAAAAAATACAAAATCTTTGTAAAGAAAGAAAGACGACCTAGTTTTTAACAGTAGAAATATTTTACAAGTTTAAATTAAACTACTGAAATCTTCATGTTAGTAAATAGAGTTTTTTAAACAAGATCCAAAGTGGTATATTGCAAACACATGGCTAACGTCTCATTAACTTGAATTAATTACCAATAATAATAATAATTATAATAACATGTGAAGCTACAGACTTTATGTCTTGTAAAAATACTATACTATAAAATATGAAAAAAAACATATATATATATATANGAGGGTCAAAGTCAGATATATATATATATATATATATATATATATAAAGAAATTTAGGGCTTCTTATTAAATTTTGGTGAATCCAATACTTTTTGGGCGAACTAATCACCAAACTATAAAAACCCCCTAGAAAAAGGAGTGAAATTGTATGGGATGTTGGACTGCTTACACATTGCAACTATAAGTGACCTTCCTTTTACATTTTCATCTTTCTAGGGATGATAAGTACACCTATGGACAATTGCACGTCATTTTGACCCCCAGAAAGTCACCAAGGGTGGAAAGGCCATTTATTTTGCTCTTTCGAGCACGTTCAACTTTCTTTGTCAGCTAGCTATGATTAGTCCGGGCATAGTTAAGCAATAAAGTTGTGCTACCCCATTTCCATGTCATAGAAGTATAATTAAACAAAATTGGAACTCCCAAACATATTGTTGGGTTTGTTTCATCTCATTTAGGTATTTGATTGGCACTACAAATCTATCCAAATAAAATAAATGCAAAAAAAATATAAATGAGTGAGTGAGTTTCACGTCATGCATGAGACTTTAACATAAAGATGTCCAAGATTAAGCAGAAGATATGATAATTCATTCTTCATATTTATTTCTAGTTTCTAGAGTTATTATTAGTGTATATGTGTTAGGTTTTGGG
This sequence comes from Nicotiana attenuata, assembly GCF_001879085.1. Lineage (NCBI taxonomy): Eukaryota > Viridiplantae > Streptophyta > Magnoliopsida > Solanales > Solanaceae > Nicotiana > Nicotiana attenuata. Next base: position 171,661 of record NW_017671796.1, read on the forward strand.
AATGAGGATGAATGAAAAATGGAAGAGAAACCTTTTGAATTGCACATCTTCATCTCATTCTTTTATTGTCTATAAATTTGGTGTAGCGACCCAGCTGGTCGTTTTACTTTCTAGATCCCCAATTCCCTAATTAAGACTCGCAGTATATGCTTTTACTATTTTATGACTTGTGGGGATGGTCGGTTTGGATTTGGAAGGGTTCGGGTTGAAATCAGAACGTTTAGTTCCTAATAGAGGCCTAAGGTGACCAAGTTTGACTTGGGTCAACATTTTTAGTAAACGACCTTGGAACCAGGATTTGATGGTTCCAATAGATTTGTTTGATAATTTTGGACTTGGGCATGTCTTTGGATCGAGTTTCGGGTGATCCGGGAGCGTTTCAGCATTTAATGTTGAAAGTTAGTTCATTGAAGGTTTCCTAGTTCTTTAAATTTTGTTTGGAGTAGACTTCGGCGTTATCGAGGTCCATTTGGGATTTCGAGCCTGGTTATAGGTCCGTATGATAAATTACGACTTGTGCATAAGATTTGACGTCATTCCGAGTTGTCTAAGTATGTTTCGACGCATTCGGAGTTGGTCGAAATGAGTTTGAAGCTTAGAAGTCGATTAATGAGGTTTTGAGGTGCGATTCTTGATTCCGGTGTTGTTTTATGTGTTCCGAGACTTCGAGTAGGTCCGCAAATGATGCATTTGGACGGGGTCCCGGGTGACTCGGGTGTGTTTCGGACCACCTAAAGCATGTTTGAACTTAGCTGAAGACTGCTGGTGTGCTTCGCGATCGCGAAGAAGGAAAAATTGGAGGGGCAGCTGATTTCCCTACGCGAACGCGAAGAAAGGTTCGAGATCGCGAAGGTTTGCCTGGCAGTGCTTCCCGAATGCGGAGGCCCAACTGCAATCACGAAGGGGAAATGGAGGAAACTGGGCGAACGCGACTTGGGGATCGCGAACGGGGAAGGCCGAGCAGTGATGCATTGCGAACGTGACCGCCGGGCCGCAAACGCGAAGAAGGTTTTTGGGCAGTGGTTTTTTTTTTTTGGCCTTCGCGATCGCGAGGCATCTTTCGCGATCCCGAAGAAGAGATCACTGGGCACACTTGATTTTTAATACGAGACTTATTCTCTTTTCTCTCATTTTCCACTTGGTCCTACGCGATTTTTAGAGCATTTTGTGGGAGATTTTTATCAATATAAAGAGGTAAGTGATCCCTATCAATTCTTGAGTTAAATACACGGATTATGAGTAGATTTAACATGAAATTAAAGAAAAAATTGTGGGATTTTTCTGAAACCTAGGTTTTGATAAGAAAAAATGAGATTTGACCACGAAATTAATTATGGAATTGGGAATAAATTATGTATTTGAGTTCTTGAGGTCATGGGTAACATTTATCTTCGTAAATTTTTGGAATCCGGACACGTGGGCCCTGATCGAGGCCAACCCTGTACTACTATAAAGTAGCAAGAGTGGTCGAAGCAGCTTTTACCCGAGAAGGTCGGGATCGATTTCCACGGGGAGCTAGAGATGGGAATTGAGTTTCTATCTAAATTGGAGTTGCGTAATTGTTCCTAATTGCACTTCTAAACATATTTGGTTTTGATATTACTTCTAAATTTATACTACTAAGATGCTAAATTAAGCTAAGTTAAGCTAAGAGTAGACTATTGAAGGTTGTCTAATTAGTTAAAAGGCACTAGGGGAGTGACTTTCTCCTAGGTGGATACTTGATGGGTTCTTGTATCTAAGGCTAGGTTGTCATATTTGGGGATTATGATATAACCATTGCACGATTCTACTTACTCTATACCTCTCGGTAGTTCGAGTGATTTTGCCCTAATTGACTTTCTCAAGATCAATTGGATATGATCATTTGTGCAAGCAATTGAGGTACAAGTCGGGTATTACTATCTCTAGGTTTAACCCTTTAATTGGGGCTATCAATCTCTTGAGTACGCCCAAATTCCTTGTTGGACTAATTTTTATAGACTTAGGCTCTCTTTCTCAAGAAGAGCCCAAGTCAACTAGGCATAAACTAGTGTTTGCAACCACTAATTCAACATTAAAACCATAAATTAGTCCAAATATCAAACACCCATAGACATTCAAGCCTTAAAACACAAGACCCATCAATTACCCACACTAGGGTTGAGCCACAACCCTAACTGATAGGTCTAGCTACTCATGATAATAGAGGAAAACAAAGAAATAGATGAAAAAAAACCCATAATAATTAATTACTAACTAAAGCTTGAAGATTCAATGATAAAACTATTGTAAAATTACTCAAAATGGTAAAAGGACACTATTCACGAGCGCAACTCAGCTTAAAATTATAACTGATAACCTACAAATGGGAAAAGAAACTATTTATACTAGGCCGAAAATTTTGGACAAAATACCCCTGCGGGGCTAGTGCGGACCGCACAAAATCGAGTGCGGCCGCACTAAGGCTCTTGGCTGAAATTTCTGCTCTCTGAACTTGGCCACCGTGGGCCGCACAAATGCACCGCGGCCNTAAGATACTCAACTGCTCCTCCTCAGGGACACACCTCCGGATCACTCCGTCGGTGCAAATCTTGAATAAGTACGGCTCATCCCAATAGAAATCCAAACTATCCCGTTTGAGCTTCTTCTTTTGGTTAGAAGAGAGCTCACATGGGATTATACCAGTCACAAGGTAGTTAGCAACATCTGCTAACCATGGCATATCATTCATTGACACAGAAAGTAGTTGCTCATCGGGAAATGCATCATTGATCTCTAGGCCATCACATGGCCTCCCTTCCTCCTCCAAGCAGGACAAGTGGTCCGCCACTTGGTTTTCACTACCTTTCCGGTCCACAATTTCCAAATCAAACTCTTGAGGCAACAAGACCCATCACATCAGCATAGCTTTGGAGTCTTTCTTCGTCATCAAATACCTAAGAGCTGCATGATCGGTGTGCACTATGACCTTGGCTCCCATGAGATACGGCCGAAATTTTTCCATTGCGAACACAATAGCCAACAACTCTTTCTCAGTTACCGTGTAGTTCCTTTGAGCATCATTTATTGTCGTGCTCGCGTAGTACACCGGATGAAACATTTTTCTCACTCTTTGACCCACAACTGCCCCAACCGCAACATCACCCGCGTCACACATGAGCTCGAAAGGCAAGCTCCAGTTGGGTGCAGTAATAATAGGGGTGGTGGTCAACTTATGCTTGAGAAGTTCAAATTCTTGCATACATCCCTCATCGAACACGAACTTGGCATCCTTTTCTAGTAGCTTGCACAAAGGATTCACTACCTTCGAAAAGTCCTTGATAAATCTCCGGCAGAACCCCGCATGCACAAGAAAACTTCTAACCCCCTTGACAGAAGTGGGGGGAGGCAGCCTTGAAATCACCTCTATTTTAGCTTTGTCCATCTCTATGCCATGCTTTGAAATTTTATGACCGAGTACTATGCCCTCCTCAACCATGAAGTGGTATTTTTCCCAATTGAACACAAGATTGGTGTCTTCATAACAGGCCAACACTCTATCCAGATTTTTCAAACATTCATCAAATGAATCACCGACAACACTAAAATCGTCCATGAACACCTCCAAAATGTGTTCCACCATATCGGTGAAAATGGCCATCATACACCGTTGGAATGTCGCCGGAGCATTACACAACCCAAAAGGCATCCGAGAAAAGGCAAAGGTGCCATATGGACAAGTAAACGTGGTTTTCTCCTGATCCTCCGGAGCAATCAAGATTTGGTTGTACCCAGAATATCCGTCTAAGAAAGAGTAGAAGGCACGCCCAGCAAGACGATCAAGCATCTGGTCAAGGAAAGGCAATGGGAAGTGATCCTTGCAGGTCACCTTGTTCAACTTGCGGTAGTCCATGCACACCCTCCATCCGGTAACTGTCCGGGTTGGAATTAGTTCATTTTGAGCATTGGTCACCACGGTCATACCACCCTTCTTCGGTACACACTGCACCGGCGAAGTCCACAAGCTGTCAGAGATGGGGTACACAACCCTGGCATCTAACCACTTGATCACCTCCTTTTTCACAACTTCTTGGATTGCCTCGTTCAACCTCCTTTGATGTTCCAAGCAGGGTTTTGCATCATCTTCAAGAATAATCTTGTGCATACAAAATGCGGAGCTTATTCCCCGAATATCAGCTAAAGTCCATCCAATTGCCTTCTTCCGCTTTTTGAGCACCGCCAATGTGGCATCTACCTGCATGTTAGTAAGATAAGAGGAAAGAATAACTGGCAAAGTTGAACTAGGGCCTAAGAATTCATACCTAAGGTGTGGAGGCAATAGCTTCAACTCCAACACCGGAGGTTCCTCGATTGAAGGCTTTGTTGGAGGAGTTTTTCTATTTTTAAGATCCAAAGAGAGTTTCCTAGGCTCATAAGAATAAGATCCCATTCCATGTAAAGCATTCACGCACTCCACTCGGCCCTCATCATCATTGACATCAAGATTCAACAATACGGTCTCCAGAGGGTCCTCCACATTGATCACTGCACTAGTATCATCAATTATCACAGCCGTGACAAAATCCACAAATGAGCACACTTCGGTCAATTGGGCTGCTTCATTGACTTGCACATATGAAAGACCACTTTTTCATCACCCACCCGGAAGGTGAGTTCCCCTGCTTCCACATCAACTAAGGCCTTCCCCGTAGCAAGGAAAGGTCTCCCTAATATGATCGGAACTTCATAATCTTCCAAGATCACAAAATCAGCTGGCAAGATAAATTTGTCCACCCGGACAAGCACATCATCAATAATACCCAATGGTCTCTTCATCGATCTATCCGCCATTTGCAATCTCATGGAAGTCGGCCTCGGTTGCCCAAAACCTAAAGTCTTGAAAACTGAGTAGGGCATCAAGTTGATACTCGTCCCCAAATCACATAGAGCTTTGACAAAGTCTGCACTCCCAATAGTGCAAGGAATGGTGAATGCACCGGGATCCTCCAACTTCGGAGCCATTGAATGCACTATAGCACTAACTTGGTGGGTCATCTTAATAGTTTCACAGTTCATGGATCTTTTCTTTGTCACCAAATCTTTCATGAATTTAGCATAGCCAGGCATTTGCTCTAAAGCCTCCACCAAAGGCACATTAATGGATAAGCTCTTCATCATGTCAATGAACTTTTTGAACTGATTCTCATTTTTCTGCTTTGCTAGCCTCTAAGGATAAGGTAGAGGTGGCCTAGGCAAGGGTGCCTTGGCTTTTGGCACAACCGGCTCTGGCATGTCTATTACGTGTTCCCTAGACGAGTTCACGTCATTCTACGTTTCCACCTCGGCATCTTGAATATCAATCCTCACTTCTTCATTCACATTTTCATCAATCACATTTTCAACCACCAAAGGAACTTCATCTTCTTGCAACTCAACTTCATCACTCAAAATTTGCTTTTGTTTGGAGGCATTCACATCACCGCCTCATCTACTCCTTGTAGTTACCGCCATAACATGATTGTTCCCACCCTTTAGGTTAACTACTGTATCACTCGGTAGAGCCCCCTTAGGGCGAGTATTCAAGGACTGTGAGATTTGGCCTAGCTGAACCTCCAAATTTCTGATTGAAGTGTTGTGAGATGCCAACTGCGCATCGAAGTTAGCATTCTTCCTCATCATCTGTTCAAACATCATTTCAATTCTCCCCATGTCATTGTTGGATGAACTAGGTCCTTGGGATGGAAAAGGCGGTGGATTGCTCGGTTGTTGATACATTGGGGGCCTTTGAAAGCCTTGCCCCTGATTTCCCTGGTTGTTGTTGTTCCATCCACCCTGGTTGTTGTTTCCACCCCAATTGTTGTTGTTGCCCCAGTTTCTTTGATTGTTCCGATTGTTGTTTCGATTTACCCAATTCGGATTTTGATTATTGTTGCCTGATCGTGGCCATCTCAACACTACACAATGGCAGGAAGAGTGGGTAGCAATAACTGATACCCGATTAGTGGATCAGGGTCGAATTTCCGCAGGGAGCTTGGAATGGAGTAGTATTGCCTGTTTAGTTTAGAATTGCGTTTGTACTTCTAATTGCACTCCTAACATTTTTTGGGGGTTTTTATATTTAAAAATACTATTGTAATCTAAGAATTAAAGCTAAATTATGCTAAGGAAATATTGCTAAGTTGTGCTTAATATAGGAAAAAGGCACTAGGGTTGTGACACTACCTAGGTGGCTAGCTAACGGGTAGAAGCTACTAAGGGGAGATTGATAAATCTGGGTTTAGTGCTATAGCAGTTGCACAATTGCACTCATTCTCACACCTCTCGGTAGAGAGAACGATTTTTGCCCAATTGACTCTCTCGAGACCAATTAGGTAGGCCAATTAGACCGGGCAACTAGGGCTCAAGTAGGGTAGTTACTCTTTCGAGGTTTAACCCGTTAATTGGGACTACCATTCTCATGGGTCCATCCCAATTCCTTGTTGGGTTAACTTTTAGGGTCATATGTCTCTCTCTCTCAAGAAGAGTTAGACCCACTAAGCTTGAATTCAAGTTTGCAACCAAAAATTCTAGATTGAAGCACAAAATCAACCCAAATAACAAATACCCAATCTCAATCTCACCCTAGAATGCAACACCCATTAACTACCCACACTAGGGTTGAGCCACAACCCTAGCTGAGGGGTTTAGCTAGACATAATTAAAGAAGAAACAGTAGAAATAGATGATGAAATGAACATAATAATTGATTACTACTTAAAATCTATGATCTTCAAGAGTAAAAATGCCAAAATAGGCTACAAAATACTTCTCACGAGCGTAGCTCTTGTTCAACAGCTAAAAACATGACATAAAAATATTAAAAAGATCTATTTATACCGAGCTAGAAAATCTGGACAAAAATGCCCCTGCGGGGTAGGCGCGGACCGCGTAAAAAGGGAGTGCGGCCGCGTTGGACCTTGGACTCTTGAACTCTGTTCTCTGAAGTTGGGATCGCGGACCGCGCAGAAATGTAGCGCGGCCGCATTTGAGGACGGGCGCGGATTGCGTATAAATGAAGCGCGGCCACGTGGCAGTACTTTGGCAAAAATACCATCTCTCTGAATCTCATCCACGCGGACCGCGTAAAAAGCAGCGCGAACCATGCAGGATGCCCTTGAATGAACCAGTCTCTGAATCTCCTAGCGCGGCCGCATGGCAAAACAGTGCGGTCCGCGCTAGGTGTTCTTGTTCCCCACTTCAATTGGTCTTTGACACTTGGCAGGTTTCACTCCGTTTTGAGCCGATCTTTGACATTTGTCATTTTGTCGCTCAAACCTGCAATCAAGCGCAACTTGTAAGCATTTTGGGATTATTTTGTGGTAATTCATAACAAAAGCAATAGCAAGTAGGGGTATAATCATGTTAAAATCCTAATTTATCATTGCCCCAATTGTTGTTCCCTTGTTGTTGATTATTCCAATTGTTGTTGCCTTGTTGTTGGTTACCCCAATTGCCTTAGGATCTCCATTGTTGCTGTTGGTTAGAAGAATTTCCCCTTTGGCCCTGATAATTATTCACGTATTGTACCTCTTCATTCTGCCCATCATAACCATCATCTTGGAATCCACCACAATCATTGTCAAATTGATCCGAACTCCCTTGGTTCTGTTGACCTCTTTGTCTTCTATTGTTCACTAGCATGTTGACACCCTCCATGGAATTCACTTGGCGAGGAATTTGAACTTGTTGCAACTGTGCCTTTGCTAGTTGGTTCATTGTTGTTGTCAGTTCTGCTATAGCCTGCCCATGGTCATGTAGCTCTTTGTGCAAGTGAGTGACCGTGGGGTCACCCTGGGGCACATTGGCTCTACTTTGCCAAGCGGAGGACGTGTCTGCCATCTCATCAAGAATGGCACAGCTTCATCATAAGGCAGCTTCATGAAATTCCCCCCAATAAAGTTGGTTCACTATGCATTGATTCGTTGTGTTGATGCCACGGTAGAAGGTCTGTTGTATCATTGCCTCAGTCATATCATTGTTAGGGAATTCCTTCACCATGGTTCTATATCTCTCCCAAATCTCGTGTAATGGTTCGGTGGGCTCCTGCTTGAAAGCTAAGATCTCATCCCTCAATGCTGCCATGTGCCCCGATGAGAAAATTTTTGCAATGAACTTATCCGCCAACTCATCCCAAGTAGTGATGGAATGGTTGGGAAGTCGCTCAAGCCAATCCAATGCCTTCCCTCTAAGTGAAAATGGGAACAGTCTCAACCGAATTGCATCTTCGGACACATTAGGTTGCTTGCTCTCCCAACAGGTATCCACGAAACCCTTGAGATGTTTGTAAGCATTCTGAGTGGGAGCACTCGTGAAATACCCTCGCTGCTCCAACAATGTCAGCATCACATTAGTAATTTGAAAATTGCCCGCCCAGATCCAGGGCGGGACAATTGCACTAGCATAGCCTTGGTTGGGAAGTACTCGAGGAGCCACTCTTGGAGGTGGCGGAAGAGGGTCTGGAATATATTCATTTGCATTGTCCTGACGGCCTCTACGTTGTCCTTGAGGTACAAGAGGCACCTCTCATCTTCGACATCATCTACCTCCTCCCCTGCAATCACATTTCCGAGAGGGCCATTGTTGTTTGCTGCCATTTTGTACCTGAAGTTGTGACACACACAAATTAGTAACACAGAAGGAAAGAAGAACAATACACAAAACTATTTAGATAGATAGCTAAAACCGTTAGCTCCCCGGCAACGGCGCCAAAAAGGTGATCGAGGCCAACCCTGTACTACTATAAAGTAGCAAGAGTGGTCGAAGCAACTTTTACCCGAGAAGGTCGGGATCGATTTCCACAGGGAGCTAGAGATTTGCATTGAGTTTCTATCTAAATTGGAGTTGCGTAATTGTTCCTAATTGCACTTCTAAACATATTTGGTTTTGATATTACTTCTAAATTTATACTACTAAGATGCTAAATTAAGCTAAGTTAAGCTAAGAGTAGACTATTTGAAGGTTGTCTAATTAGTTTAAAGGCACTAGGGGAGAGACTTTCTCCTAGGTGGATACTTGATGGGTTCTCGTGTCTAAGGCTAGGTTGTCACATTTGGGGATTATGATATAACCATTGCACGATTCTACTCACTCTATACCTATCGGTAGTTCGAGTGATTTTGCCCTAATTGACTTTCTCAAGATCAATTGGGTATGATCATTTGTGCAAGCAATTGAGGTTCAAGTCGGGTATTACTATCTCTAGGTTTAACCCTTTAATTGGGGCTATCAATCTCTTGCGTACGCCCCAATTCCTTGTTGGACTAATTTTTATAGACTTAGGCTCTCTTTCTCAAGAAGAGCCCAAGTCAACTAGGCATAAACTAGTGTTTGCAACCACTAATTCAACATTAAAACCATAAATTAGCCAAAAATATCAAACACCCATAGACATTCAAGCCTCAAAACACAAGACCCATCAATTACCCACACTAGGGTTGAGCCACAACCCTAACTGATAGGTCTAGCTACTCATGATAATAGAGGAAAACAAAGAAATAGATGAAAAAAAACCCATAATAATTAATTACTAACTAAAGCTTGAAGATTCAATGATAAAACTATTGTAAAATTACTCAAAATGGTAAAAGGACACTATTCACGAGCGCAACTCAGCTTAAAATTATAACTGATAACCTACAAATGGGAAAAGAAACTATTTATACTAGGCCGAAAATTCTGGACAAAAATACCCCTGCGGGGCTAGTGCGGACCGCACAAAATCGAGTGCGGCCGCACTAAGGCTCTTGGCTGAAATTTCTGCTCTCTGAACTTGGCCACCGTGGGCCGCACAAAATGCACCGCGGCCGCAGTGGCTTCTGTTGCGGTCCGCACAAAATGGACCGTGGACCGCATTGGCAATGTTCCTCCAACTTGGCAACTCTCTGAACTTGAGCTTTGCGGACCGCACAAAATTGAGTGCGGCCGCAAAGAAGTCAATGCGGTCCGCATGAAATGTTTTGCGGCCGCATTGCTTGGCTTCCTGAAATGAGCACTCTCTGAACCTCCTCTTTGCGGACCGCACAGAATGGAGTGCGGCCGCATTGGTCCTATTATACTGAGCTTGGACTTGTTCTTGGTACTTGTGCATGTTTCACTCCTTTTTGAGCTGGTTTTGACGAATTGTCACCTTGTTGACCAAACCCTGCAATCAAGTACAACATGTGAGCCTTTGGACTATTTTGTACACCTTTCTAATCAAAACTCAAGTAAGAAGAAGTGTAAAATGCGTCATAATCCCTAGTTATCAGGCCCGGAGGTGAATTTGATGGATCTTCCAAATTGGATTGGGTAATTACTCTAATAGTTAAATTATGAGCTTTTGAACAATTATTGATTAGTTTGTACCACTTTTGACTAGTTTCGGATTGTTCGGCACCGACTTGAGGCCTTTAGAGTGATTTGTGGATCGGAAGTGGACTTGGGAACGAGGTCAGTCTCTTGTCTAACCTTGTAAGAGGGAACTTATCCCCTTAAGTGTATTAATTGTTGTGTTCTACGTGTTGTGGGGAGATACGTACGCACGAGGTTACGAGAGTCCGTACGTAGCTATATACATGATATCTCCGGGTAGACTTAGATTCCCAACATGCCTCTAATTGTGATATTTATGCCTATCCTCTGTATTCATTTTCTTGATTATGACTGAGATTGGGGATTTTAATGAAGATACCGACTTAGCCTCTTACCTTGGAAAAATTGGGAAAAATTTGATAAACTATAGATCTGTGTCTTCTCGTCTCGCATATGTTTCCGCGAGCGAGGTAAATTTCTCTACTCTTATGGGATCGGGCCGTTTTCCTCGGTAGATGGTAACACTACTCTTATAGGATCAGGCCATTCGCCTCGGCAGTATGGTAACACTACTCTTATGGGATCGGCCGTTCACCTCGGCAGTATGGTAACACTACTCTTATGGGATCGAGTCATTCGCCTCGGCTTGGTAATACTATTCTTATAGGATCGGGCCGTTTGCTTGGCAGTATTGAGTACCACTGTTCCTATGGGATAGGGTCGTTCGCCTCGGCAGCTTCGTGCTTAGTAATTGAGATTGGACTTGGTTTGGTAACAGTTGAGTTAGCACCTTCAAGGCCGGTTATGACATGTTTAGTGATTGATATAGACTCATGTGTGGAATTACCGTAGTTACTTTTATTTGCTTCGTTGCTACTTGTTGTGCACTCACCATGTCTACTTTATGTATTTCTATTACTATTTGACCTCTAGTAAGTGTCAAGTCGACCCCTCGTCACTACTTCTTCGAGGTTAGACTAGATACTTACTAGGTACGCATTGTTTTCCGTTCTCACGCTACACTTCTGCACTGAATGTGCAGGTACTACCAATGGTCACACGGGCGCGTAGCCGATCTTCTATGGGAACTTGGTGGTGAGCTTCTTGCCTTGCTATGATCTGTAGCACTAGAGTCTCCTTCTACCCTGCTTATTATTTCTGTCTATTACCTTTCAGACAGTAGTTGTATTAGTTTTGTATATTCTCTAGATTGCCCATGCACTAGTGACACCGGGTTTTAGGGACGTTTAGTATTTTTGTACTGTTGTGCTTATCATTACTGTCACTACAGTGGATGCATTTATCACGCTGGTATGTTGTTGAGAAAAGATTATGTAGGGTTGCATGATTTCTTATGTTTTTCGTTCATTTGAAAAGGAAAACTTTGTTTTAAAAGGGGTAATTAAATTGTAGGTTCACTCGTGGGCTTGCCTGACGACGACGTTAGGTGTCATCGTGACCTATTATGAATTTTGGGTCGTGACAACTTAGTATTAGAGCTTTAGGTTTGCATAGGTCTCACAAGTCATGAGCAGGCCCAGTAGAGTCTTGTGGATCGGTGCGGAGACGTTTGTACTTATCTTCAAGATGCTATTAGGTGTTAGGAAAGTTCTCTTTCTTCATCTCCTATCGTGCAGTTGATATTGTGCTAAGCATCTTTCTATTGATCTCTCACAGATGGTGAGAACGCGCACGCCGAATGTACCAGACGGTAGAGAAGCTTCTCCCCTCATTGCTAGAGGCCGAGGATGAGGCCGAGGGAGGGATCTATCTCTTATCAAAGGACGAGGGCATCCGAGAGTTGCTCCCATTGTACCACCAGTGGATCCAGTGGAGCATCCTTTTATTAAGGAGCAGGATGAGGCGTCTGCAGCTAAGCCAGCCCCAGCAGATTTCATGACTACATCGAGATTCCAGGAGGTCATGGGCTGTATGCTGCGGTTCATGGACTCTATGATGCAGGCTGGTTTATTTTCGACGGACCCAGCCACATCTCAAGCGGGAGGGGGAGCAGAGACCCCTATCGCTCAGGTTCCAGGGCACGCCACTGTCGTTTATAAGACCCCAGGTGCACTATCTACACGCGGAGCCCAGCTAGTTGCAACGGTTGTGACAGAGTCTGTACCAGTCGCGACCGTTGACCAACAGAAGCGGCTGGACATATGGACTAGAATTTGCCCCCCTAACTTTGGGGGTGAGCGGTTAGAGGACCCCCAGGATTTCATTGACCGGTGCAAGGATGGGCTACGAAACATGGGGATATTGGAGTCCAATGGGGTGGATTTCACCACCTTTCATCTTGAGGGAAAGGCCCGCAAATGGTGGCAGGCTTACCTCTTTAGCAGGCCAGCAAGTTCACCTCCCTTGACTTGGGATCAGTTTATGCATCTATTCTTGGAGAAGTACATACCACCTTTTGAAAGAGAGGAGCTTCGGGGTCAGCTTGAACGACTTCGTCAGGGTCATATGTTTGTGACCGACTATGAACCAAGATTTACTAACTTGTCTCGCCATGCAGCTATTATAATCCCTACAGACGCAGAGAGGGTGCGGAGGTTCATTGCAGGTCTGCACCCTGATATTCAGGTTTCTATGGCTCGTGAGGCAGAGATGAGGACTCCCTTTCATCAGGTTGTGGATATAGCTCGGAGGATCGAGCGTATTCATAATCGCAACAGAGAGCTTGTGCCGAGGAGCAAGAGGCCCCGACAGTTTGGAGGATTCAGTATCACCCCACCTGGGGGCAGAGGTTAGTTCATGAGGGGTCAGTCTAGCAGGCCTATGCAGTCAGCACCACTTCCTACTTGGACTGTTCCAGCACGACCCTACTTCAGTGCCATTCCAGATAGTACTTACCGTCCGCCAGCTATTCAGGGTTCCTCCAGTGGGTATTCGGGCCATCAGGGCCAGACTTCAGGTCAGTAGTCCACTGCTCTGAGAGGTTGTTTCGAGTGCGGGGATCTTGTCGATGTGAAGAGGTTTTGTCCTAGACTTCGGGGCAAGTTCCAGCAGCAAGACCATCGGCCCGTGATTACCGTACTAGCTACCACACCGCCCGCCAGGCCAGTCAGAGGCAGATGGCAGGTGGGTAGGAGTCGCCCTAGAGGTAGTGGCCAGTCAGGTGGCGCTCCGGCTAGATTCTATGTTTTCCCCGCCAGGCCAGAGGCTTTCACCTCTGATGTAGTGATCACAGATACTATTTCTGTCTGCTGTAGGGATGCCTCGGTATTGTTTGATCTAGGGTCTACTTATTCCTATGTTTCCTCTTTATTTTCTCCTTATCTGTTATTGTGGATCGGATGATTCTATTTGCTCCTTAGGCGTTCATGTATATGTGTTCATGTCAGTGGGTGATTTTGTTATTGTGGATCGGGTCTACCAGTCCTGTGTGGTGACTTTCTATGGTTATGAGACCAGAGCGAATCTTTTATTGCTCGATATGGTTGATTTCGAGGTTATCTTGGGCATGGATTAGTTATCCCCGTACCATGACATTCTTGATTGTATGCCAAGATTGTTACCTTGGCAATGCCTGAGTTGCTCAGATTAGAGTGGAGGGGTCCGTCTGTTGGTACTACCAGCCAGGTTATCTCTTTCTTGAAGGCTCGACATATGGTCGAGATGGGTTGTTTGGTCTAGTTGGCCTTTGTTCGGGATACTACTGTAGATTCCGTATTAGATTCAGTGCCGGTGGTACGAGAGTTTTCCGATGTATTTCCTGCTGATCTACCAAGTATGCCGCTGGATCGGGTTATTGATTTCGGTATTGATTTGGTGCCAGGCACGCAACCTATTTCTACTTCGCCTTATCGTATGGATCCCAAGGAGCTGAGAGAGTTAAAGGAGCAGCTTCAGGAGTTTCTTGAGAAGGGGTTCATTAGACCCAGTGTGTCGCCTTGGGGCGCACCGATGTTGTTTGTAAATAAGAAGAAAGATGGGAGTATGCGGATGCGCATTGATTACCACCTGTTGAACAAAGTCACCATCAAGAATAAGCACCTATTGCCGCGCATTGATGATTTGTTTGACCAGTTGTAGGGTGCCAGGGTGTTCTCTAAGATCGACTTGAGATCTGGGTATCATCAGCTGAAGATTCGTGCTTCGGATGTTCCGAAGACGGCTTTCCGTACTAGATATGGCCACTATGAGTTTCTTGTGATGTCTTTCGGCTTGACTAACTCCCCAACGGAGTTTATGAATTTGATGAATCGAGTGTTCAGGCTGTATCTTGACACATTTGTCATTGTCTTCATTGATGACATATTGATCTACTTGCGTAGTATGGAGGAGCACGAGCAGCATTTGAGGTTAGTGCTTCAGACCTTGCGGGAACAGAAGCTATACGCTAAGTTCTCCAAGTGCGAGTTCTGGTTGGAATCCGTGGATTTATTGGGGCATGTTGTATCAGGTGAGGGTATTAAGGTGGATCCTAGGAAGATCAAGGCAGTCCAGAGTTGGACTCGTCCTACCACAGGGACTGAGATTAGGAGTTTCTTGGGGTTAGCAGGTTATTATTACCAGTTTGTGGAAGGTTTCTCGTCTATTGTTGCACCCTTGACTAGATTGACCAAGAAGGGTGCTCCGTTCAGATGATTGCGAGGCAAGCTTCCAGAAGCTCAAGACCGTTTTGACTACAACACCGGTGTTAGTGCTGCCCTTCGATTCAGGGATGTATACCATGTACTGCGACGCTTTGTGCATTGGCTTGGGTTGTGTATTTATTCAAGAGGGGCGAGTTATTGCATATGTTTCACGTCAGCTGAAGCCCCACGAGAAGAATTACTCCGTACATGATTTGGAGTTGGCCGCGATAGTTTATGCTCTCAAAATCTAGAGGTATTATCTCTATGGGGTGTCCTGTGAGGTTTACATCAATCATCGCAGCTTGCAGCATTTGTTTAAGCAGAGAACCTTAATTTAAGGCAGCACAAGTGGCTTGAGTTACTGAAGGACTATGATATTACCATCATTTACCATCTGGGCAAGGCGAATGTAGTTGCAGATTCCTTGAGCAGAAAGGCTGAGAGTATGGGTACTTTGGCATTCATTTCGGCAGAGGAGAGGCCATTGGCTTTGTACATTCAGTCCTTAGTTAATAGACTTGTAGGATATTTCAGAGCCCAGTCGAGTTCTTGCATGTGTTATGGCTCAGTCATTATTACTTGAGAAAATCAAGGCTTGTCAGTACGATGATCTGCGCTTGTTGGTTCTCAGAGAGACGGTACTACAGGGTGGTGCCAAGAAGGTTACTATCGGTGAGGATGGTGTTCTGCGACTCCAGGGTCGCCGATGTGTTCCTAATATTGATGGCTTGAGGGAGAATATTCTAGAGGAGGCGCACAGTTCTCGGTATTCTATTCATCCAGGTGCTACGAAGATGTATCGCGACCTGAGGCAGCATTATTGGTGGCGGCGGATGAAGAAGGACATAGTTGAGTATGTAGCGAGATGTCTAAATTTCCAGCAGGTTAAGTATGAGCACCAGAGGCCAGGTGGACTACTCCAACAGATGGTTATACTGGAATGGAAGTGGGAGCGCATCACTATGGACTTTGTAGTTGGG
Source organism: Nicotiana attenuata (assembly GCF_001879085.1). Classification (NCBI taxonomy): domain Eukaryota; kingdom Viridiplantae; phylum Streptophyta; class Magnoliopsida; order Solanales; family Solanaceae; genus Nicotiana; species Nicotiana attenuata. The sequence continues at coordinate 187,514 of NW_017671796.1, forward strand.
TTGCCGCGGACGTTGAGGAAGTTTGATGCTGTCTAGGTCATTGTCGACAGGCTGATCAGGTCGGCACACTTTATTCAGGTGGTGACTACTTAATCTTCAGAGAGTTTAGGCCCAGATTTACATTCAGGAGATTGTCAGGTTGCATGGTGTACCGTTTTCATCATATCAGATAGAGGCCCTCAGTTCACTTCGTATTTTTGGAGAGCAGTACAGAGCGAGTTGGGTGCCCGAGTAGAGCTCAGCACAACCTTTCACCCGTAGACCGACGGACAGTCGGAGCGGACAATTCAAATTCTAGAGGATATACTCAGAGCATGTGTTATTAACTTCAGAGGGCAATGGGATAGATTCTTGCCCTTGGCCGAGTTTTCTTAGAACTACATTTATCAGTCCAGCATCGAGATGGCTCCATTTGAGGCTTCATATGGTTGGCGATGTCGTTCGCCCATCGGATGGTTTGAGCCCGGTGAGGCTAAGTTATATGCACCTAGTCTCTAAGACTAGGTAAGCCTAATATTCATGCAGAAATAACTGAAATAATGATTAAAGTCTAAATAACTAAACGTAATATGAAGGAAACTCCGCAATTCGACATAACAACTCCCCAAAACCTGGCGAATACAAGTCACGAGCTCTATATAGTAGAACTGAATATCCCTATACATCAATGTCTATAACCGGATAAGGAAAATAGAATAGTCTAGGTAGAGGGGGACTCCGAGGCCTGCGGACGCCGACAGGTATACCTTAAAGTCTCCGAAGCTGAGCTCTCGCTACTGCCTAGACTGGTAGAAGGTACCTGGATCTACACAAAAAGATGTTCAGAAGCGTAGCATGAGTACACCACAATGGTATCTAGTAAGTGCCAAGCCTAACCTCAGTAGAGTAGTGACGAGGTCAGGCAAGGCCCTACTGGAATAAATAAGAAACAGGACGAATAATTTAATGGTGCAATAATAATAACAATGGAAATGGAATAAGTAACGAATATGCCAAATTAACTACACATAATCAAGGCAAGTAATGCATCTCGAAAGAAAACAGGAAATGTTAAGTCAAGGAAACAAAACAACCAAACATAAGTGAAGTAATAGAAAAGTACCAACAAGAGTCACTACCGAGGTACCGCCTCGTAGTCTCAAATCACAAAAATAATCCACAATCTTTCCTTATATACTGCGGGAGCCTTGCATTTAGTTTTGAAATTATTTTTCCCGAAATAGCATCCCGCGTTTTAGCCCACCTTATCATACCGCAGGGCTTCATGTAGTTCCCCTACTAGCAACACGCGTATCAAGCCCACCTTATCTCACCGCATGTGTTTCAACCCCAAAACCTTGTACCACCGCATGCGTATCAATATCTCAACGTATCACAAATCACACCTCAAGTGCCCAATATCACAACTTGCCAAGAAACCAACAACAATAGTATTTTCACACAAGTAGCCCATGGCTCAACCACAATATGCACAAGAGTATCAACAATAACAAACATGAGTGAATAACTCAACGAGAATAGTATTTCACAACTTAACACTTTGCCTCAATGTGAATCACGGCCCTTATAACTAAATACCAATTACAACAACAAGATATTCCAAGAATAACAACTTCAAGAAAAGAATTCAACGGATAAATAATGAATGTGGAACGAAGGAAGCAAAACTTCGACTAAACATGTAGAGCAATTAACAAGTAAGAGATAAGACAAGTAGAACATGTGAAATCAGACTAATGATGATGAACATAACATGATAAGGTAACTCAATTAAGGCATGAAAGGAATCTACATAGCTAAAACCGGTAAATTTCCATATTTATCCCGTGTACACACTCGTCACCTTGCGTCCATGGCTTCCACATATCACAGTTATCACAAAAAATACCAATCCTAAGGGGTAATTCCCCCACACAAAGTTAGGCAAGACACTTACTTCAAAACACGCTAAATCAATCCACTAATAGGCCTTTCCCTCGATTATCCAACTCCGAACGGCTCGAATCTAGCCAAAACAACTTCATATCATAAATATAAACTATAGAAACCTATTTCAAACAATAAAGTTATGATCTTTGCAAAGAAATAAAAAGCCAACTCAAAAGTCAACTCGGACTCGCGTCTCAGAACCCAACAAAAATTATAAAATTCGAACACCCATTCGATAACGAGTCCAACCATACAAGAATTACTCAAATTCGACCTCAATTCGCCTTTCAAAATCCCTAAATTTAGTCTAGAAAGTTTTCACATTTTTTCCCCAAATTTCCAACTCAAATCACTAATTAGATGATGAAAATAACAATACATTCATGAAATATAGTCCAATCCGGGTTAGAATCACTTACCCCAACGATTTTCTTGAAAAACTCTCGAGAAATCGCCTCACACCGAGCTCTCTAGGTCCAAAATTTAATAAAATGAGATGAAACCCACATTTTGAAACTTAAATTCTGCTGCCCAGTCGCCCTCAATCGCAATCACGGACAAAGACTCGCGATCGCGTAGAGTAGTTTCTCCCAGCTCAACAAAACACACGTCCCGATTGCGTGAAACCAGTCGCGAATGCGATGAACGAGCTGCCTCCACAATGCTACCGCATCCAAGGCCACGCGGACGCGTAGCATAAACCTGCCTCAGCCCCCCAGCCTCGCCTTCCTTATACACGAACGCGATTTACCTTACGCGTTCGCAATGAACAAACTCAACCAACTTTGCGATCGTATCCTCACCTTCGCGAACGCGAAGGGAAAAATTCCAGCAACCCCTGAAGACTCTACACGATCGCGGGAGAACCTTCGAACTCGTAGAAGGAAACGAGATCAAAAGAAAACCAGCAGCTTCAGCAATAGTGACTAAGTCCAATTGGTTCCAGATTCACTTTGAATCACATTCGGGGCCCATGGGACACCGTCCGAATATGCCAAAAAGTTTCAAAACACCTAATGGACCTACTCGAGACCAAAAATCACATCAAACAACATCGATTCTACGAATTGCAACCCAATTCAAGCCTATTGAAACTATGAACTTTTGAATTCCAAAACTAATGTCGATTCATACCAAACAACTCCGATTGACTTCAAATTTTGCACGCAAGTCATAAATGACATGAAGGACCTATTCCACCTTCCGGAATCAGAATCCAACCCCGATATCAATAAAGTCAACTCCGGGTTAAACTTTCTAAATCTTCCAAACCTTCAACTTTCTAACTTTAGTCAATTCATGCCGAAACAACCTACGGACCTCCAAATCAACATCCGGACACGCTCCTAAGTCCATAATAACCACATAGAGCTATTGGAACCGTCAAGACTCTATTCTGGAGTTGTCTACACAAAAGTCAAACTACGGTAAACTGTATCAACTTAAGGCTCCAACTTAGGGACTATGTGTCCCATTTCACTTTAAAACTTACCCGAAACCAAAACCAACACCCGACAAGACACATTAACACAATATAACATAGAAGAGGAAATAAATAGGGGATCGAGGCTAAAATACTCATAACGACTGGCCGGGTCGTTACATCCCCCTATTAAAACAAACGTTCGTCCTCGAACGAGTATAGAGACATAGCTGAAGTGGTGAAAAGATAAGAATAATTGCTACACATATCATGCTTGGTCTCCCAAGTTGCCTCCTCGACCGGTTGAACCCTCCACGGAACCTTCACTGAAGCAATGTTTTTCGACCTCAACTTTTGAACTTGCCTGTCCAAATTGCCACCGGCTCCTCAACATCAAACAAATCCTTGTCCAACTGGACTGAGCTGAAATCCAACACATGAGATGGATCATCGTGATACTTTCAGAGCATAGAAACATGGAATACTAGATGAACTACAGCTAGGCTAGGTGGCAGTGCAAGCTTGTAGGCCACCTCTCCAATCCTCTCAAGAATCTCGAAAGGTCCGATATACCTAGGGCTCAACTTACCCTTCTTCCCGAACCTCTCGGTGCAAGACCCGCTCCTTAACCATGAATGCAACGCCGTGAACCTTCTAATCTGCATAACTCTTTTGTCTAGATTGGGCTGTACGAAGTCGATCTTGAATCAATTTAACCTTTTCCAAAGCATCCTGGACCAAGTCAGTACCCAATTGCCTAGCCTCGTCCGGCTCAAACCAACCCACCAGAGACTGACACCGCATCCCATACAAGGCATCATACGGAGCCATCTGAATGCTCAATTGGTAACTGTTGTTGTAGGCAAACTCCGCAAATGGCAAGAACTAATCCCAAGAACCCCCAAACTCCATCACACATGCACAAAGCATATCCTCCAATATCTGAATAGTGCGCTCGGACTGTCCCTCCTTCTAAGGGTGGAGTTCTGTGCTCAACTCAATCCGCGTGCCTAACTCACATTGTACGGCCTTCCAGAACCACAATGTAAACTGTGTACCCCGGTCAGAGATGATTGATACCAGTACGCCATAAAGCCTGACGATCTCGGGAATATAGACCTGAGCCAGATGCTTTGAAAAATAAGTAGTCACCACTGGAATGAAATGAGCCAACTTGGTCTACCTATCCATAACCACCCATACTGCATCGAACTTCTTCTGAGTCTGTGGGAGCCCAACAACAAAATCTATAGTAATTCGCTCATATTTCCACTCTGTAATCTCTAGCCTCTGAAGCAATCCACCTGGATGTTGATTCTCATACTTCATCTACTGATAATTTAGGCGCCAAGCTACATACTCCACTATGTCTTTCTTCATCCTCCTCCACTAATAGTGATACCTTCTGAAGAATCAACTCACGTAACCCATTTACATTGGGCACACATAGTTACCCTTTTTGGTGGTAAAGAAGATGTTCTTGTTCTTCCATTCCCCAAACCCACTTCAGCTTTCAAGATTGGGTTGGTGTTCCAATAGGCGAGAGGTGTAAGCACCTGCCCTGCATCCTTAATACACTGTCATCCTCGATAGTGACCTCCTTGGCATCTTCATGCTGAACAGTGTCCTTGAGGACAAGCAAATGGGTGTCGTCATACTAACGCTCTCTGATACGATCGTATAGGGAAGACCAAGAGACCACACAATGCAAAACTCGACTCGGCTCCGAAACATCCAATCTAACAAACTGGTTGGCCAAGGCCTGAACATCCAATGCCAATGGCCTCTCCGCTACCGGTAGATATGCTAAACTGCCCAAGCTCTTAACCTTTCGACTCAAGGCATCGACCAACACATTGGCCTTCCCGGGATAATATAGGATGGTGATATCATAGTCCTTAAGAAACTCTAACCATCTCCGCTGCCACAAGTTAAGATCTTTCTGTTTGAACAGATGTTGTAGACTCCGGTGGTCGATATAGACCTCACAAGGATCATCGTACAAGTAGTGCCGGCAAATCGTCAAGGCATGAACAATAGCTGCTAACTCAAGGTCGTGGACAGGATAGTTCTTCTCATGCACCTTCAGCTGTCTAGACACGTAGGCAATCATCCTACCGTCTTGCATCAACACCGCAGCGAGGCCAACATGTGACGTATCATAGTATACAGTGTAAGACCCCGAACCCGTAGGCAACACCAACACTGGGGCTATAGTCAAAGCAGTCTTGAGCTTTTGAAAGCTCTCCTCACACTCCTCGGTCCACCTGAACGGAGCACCCTTCTAGGTCAATTGGTTCATAGGTGCAGCAATAGATGATAAAACCTCTACGAATCGACGGTAATACCCTGCCAAACCAAGAAAAATTCGGATCTCAGTAGCTGAAGACGGTCTGGGCCAACTCTACACTACTACAATCGTCTTCGGATCTACCTTGATCCCCTCACTCGACACTACATGATCCAAAAACGTCACTGAATCAAGCCAAAATTCACACTTTAAAATTTTTGCATACAACTTCTTTTCTCTCAAGGTCTGAAGCACGGTCCTCGGGTGCTGCTCATGATTCTCCCAGCTCCGGGAGTACACCAAGACATCGTCAATAAATACAATGACGAATGAATCAAGATAGGGCTAGAATACATTGTTTATCAAGTGCATGAATGTTGTTGGTGCATTGGTCAACCTAAATGACATCACAAGGAAATCGTAATGACCATATTGAGTCCTAAAGGCAGTCTTCGGAATATCCGGCTCCGATAGCCTGACCGCAAATCAATCTTTGATAACACTCTGGCACCTTGTAGTTGGTCAAATAGGTCATCAATGCGTGGAAATGGATACCTGTTCTTCACTATAACCTTGTCAACTGTCGATAATCAATACACATGCGCATAGAACCATCCTTCTTCTTTACAAACAAGACTGGAGAATCCCAAGGTGACACACTGGGCCGAATGAAACCCTTATCAAGCAACTCTTACAACTGTTCCTTTAATTCCTTCAACTATGCTGGGGCCATACGATATGTTGGAATAGAGATGGGCTGAGTGCCCGGCAATAAATCAATACCAAAATCGATATCCCTATTGGGTGGCATGTCCGAAAGATCCGCTAGAAATACATCTGGATAATCCCTCACTATCGGGACTGACTCAATGGTAGGAGTATCAACACTGACATCTCTCATAAAGGATAGATATGCCTCACACCCCTTCCCAACCATCCGTTGTGCCTTATGGGAAGACACCACCTACTACAAACATAGTCTAAGTACCTCTTCGCTCCAACGGTGGCAAACCTGGCATAACCAACCTTATCGCCATGGCGTGACAATCAAGAATATCATGATGTGGAGACAACCAGTCCATACCCAAGATAACATCGAAATATACCATACCGAACAACAATAGGTCAACTCTGGTCTCAAAACCACCAAGAACAACTAAAAACGACCGATACACACAGTCAACAACAATAGAATCTCCCACAGACGTGGACACATAGACAGGAGAACTCAAAGAAGCATGGGGTATACCCAAATATGGAGCAAAGTAAGATGATACATAGGAATAAGTGGAGCCTGAATCAAATAAGACCGATGTATCTCTATGACAAACCGGAACAATACCTGTGATAACTGAGTCAGATGCAACCGCCTCCGTCCTAGCCGAAAGAGCATAACATTTGGCCTGGCCTCCCCCTCTAGGGCGACCTCTACCTGCTCGACCTCCACCTCTAGCTGGTTGTGCTGGTGGAGTGTCTGTTGGTGCGGTAACCATGGCCTGAGAAGTCTGGGGCCCCTGTGAATTACGTGGAGCCTGAGTAGTCCGTGGAGGTGCACTCCTCCTAAGTCTGGGGAAGTCCCTCACCATATGACGAGTGTCATCACACTCAAAACAAGCTCTCGGAGGACGTGGCTGCTGGAACTGGCTCGAGCCTAGTCGGTTGGACTGACAGTTGAAAGCACCTCGTGCAGGAGATGCACTACACAGTAGCGGTGCATAATAGGTGACCTAAGACTTGGGAGTGGCTGGAACACCGCTGGAAGCTGGAAGTGCTAAATGAATAGGACAGCTCACATAGCCTCTACCATGATGGGCTGCACCTGGGCCTGGGCACCACTGTATGTTCTATTTATATTAAGCTGGAAAAACTGGACAAAAATGCCCCTGCGGGGTCAGTGCGGGCCGCACAAAATGAACTGCGGCCGCACTAGGCTCTTGGACTTGAAATCTTGGCTCTTTGAACTCAGGCTCCGCGGACCGCGCAGAATGGACTGCGGCTGCGGAGGTTTCTAATGCGGTCCGCACAATCATGACCGCGGACCGCGCTAGCTTGAACCTTGGCAAATTACATCTCTCTGATCTTCTCTTCCGCGGACCGCACATAATGGTAGTGCGGCCGCGGAGCCTTCAGTGCGGACCGCACAATCTCCACTGCGGCCGCACAGCTTTAACGCTTAATTTACCAGTCTCAGAATCTCCCTAGTGCGGACCGCATAGAATGGACTGCGGCCGCACTAGGCTAGTTTGTCCTGAGTTGTCTTTGTCTTTGATACTTGTGCAGGTTTCACTCCTTTTGAGCCGATATTTGACATCCAGTAACTTTGTTGATCAAACCTGCAATCAAGCACAACTAATGAGCCTTTTGGGACTATTTTGTAAGAATTTGTAATCAAAGTGTAAGCAAGAAGAAGCATGAAACACATCAATTCCCTAGTTATCAACTCCCCCAAACTTAAGCTTTTGCTTGTCCTCAAGCAAACAAAATAAGGCCCACCCATTAAGGGAAAATCCAAGAATTTTCAGCTATCCTAAAGTAACCTCAACTAGCATCAATTGGGACTAACAATTGCCCTCGACACACATGAGTCATTGACAATATTTAACCTTTGAAAAACCATGGATCAAGTGTGACACAAGAGCATCAAGAGTTGACTCATTACATCAAAGAAATCTCTCAATTACATTGGTCATTGTGGAACCCAAACTCACACATCCTCAACTCTCCCTAAGCAAACCTCACCTTTAGAATAATGGCACACAAAACGAGGTTAATGGGAATTCACTCATCTCTCTCGAGAAAAGGTCACAAGTCCGTCTCTAGGTACCATATGCTTGCCCCTTATGTAAGTATCCACTAATGTAAGCTTCATTCAACTCAAGATCATATAGGGCTTTTGTGGAGTCATTGTGAAGGCTTTTGGTTTAGGGTAGGTATGTTTTTGTTCAAGTGGGTTCCATCTTCCCTTAAGCACTTCCTTTGATTCATTTGGCACAATTCACTTGACTCTTTGAGTCATTTCACTTCTTTCTAAGGGGTTAGAGAGACACATTGTCACTCTTTCTTATGCATTTCAAACCTTTTCTCCTTTTTCAACTTTCCACATCTTTTTTTTCTTTTTCATTGCTTTTCTTGAATCCCTTTTTATTCTTTTTCACATTGATCTTTCTTTTTGTCTTTTTGCTTTTCTTTCTTTTTCATTGCCTTTCCTTTTTTTCACTTTTGTGCATTTTTACCACTTTGTTGCAATCCTCATCTCTCCCCCCCAAACTTATACTTTTGCCATGTGCTAAAGGAAAGATTTGGGTGCCAAGAGAGGGTATCTTTTAGAACGGGTATAGGCTTGTCTCATGGTTCTTGAAAGAAAAAGGTCCAAGGCTCAAAAGGGTTAGCTAGGGATCTTATCATTGGTAGGATATGAAATTGTTCAATCTATCATTTGGATAAAGGAGAGCCTATAGTCACGTCTCAAGTCAAAATTCACTTAGGATTTCGCCTCAGCAAACATTCAGGGCAAGTTCTAGACCAATGTCTCGGGACTTGGACTTGCAATTCAATTACTCACCACACAAGCTAAGGGATTGCTAAAGACATAGAGTCGGGGGCCCACATCGACCTTAGATACGATTTGAGCACATAATGGTCCCGAAAAACCACTTGATGATTATCGGTCAACACAAGAGTCTCAAGGCCACGACTTTCACCATCCTAAACACAACAATTTGTTTTTGACCATAAGATCAAAGGCAAATGTGCTAGGCCCAAGTGAAGCTTTGCTTGAGGTACCCTTAACTACAAACTACTAAAAACAAAAAGAAAAACGGACTCAAACCCTTAAGAAGGTTGTCACGCCATTTATCATTGGGAAGAGCCACCCGGTTCACACAATACTCCACCTTTGGAAAGAACCGTGGCATTAAGAAAACCAAAGGCTTATTGTAAACTCCGAAAACAAAAAGCTACGAATCACAAATAAGAAGCTAAAAACGAAAAATTTGTGCGGAAAATATAATAAATATATACAAGAGGGGATTTGAATATACAATAGATGGGATGAATATATACAATGAAATGTAACTTTATATACATACCCAAGGAAAGATAAAAAGTGCGATAAAAGTAGCTAAATATAAAATTATATACAGACCAAATGAAAATCAAGAAAGCATAAAATGTATCAATATATACAGTCATCCAAAAATGAAGGGTGCACCCCCTCGAATAAAAGCTGGCATTGTCCCCAATGCCAACTAGTTCGAATAAGTACCAAAAAGATAGAAAAAGGATATAGAGGGCTCCCTAAGCCGTGTCTGTCTGCATAGGATCATGTGTGGTCCCTGGGTTTGCTATGTGAATCCACTGCCTTTGTCAATGCATCCTAAGTGTCGAGGATTTACTTCTAGTTCTCAAGAATTTCCTTCAAAGAGTCCTCTATTGATTGTGGGACCTGTGCTGGCTGAGGTGCCGACTGAGCTGCAATAGTAGCTGTCAATGTGGACAACTTAGATGACGCTGTGGACATCCAGTTGTTGATACTGGAAAGAGTCCGGCTTAGTCGGTAGGCAGTGATGGGATGGGCCCGGCTAGATGGGATCTCCGGGCCTGCTGATGTGGAAGGTCAGGAGGAATGGCTGAAGCTGTGGAAGGTCTGGGAGGCATATCAGTAACAATGGAGGTAGGCTCAGCAGGGACCTCTACCACAACTGGCTCTTCAGACTGGCCAGTTGGGGCAGAAGTAGGGGCTTTGTAGTTCTTGTCCTTGGGGTTGTCATTCCCTTCAAGTACACCGGGAGAACGGGGCTGTCGCCTTGACCTTGACGTCGTAGGGCTTCTTGGCCACCTCCAAATCCCGAAAATACATGGTGAGAGTGCTAGGAAAGGGGTAGTTCCGGTCATGCTCCACTCCCACTAACGAGATAATGCGGGACATCACATTCCCCACATTTATGGGGTATCCCGCCATAATTGAAGCAACCAACACAGCCCGGTGGAGAGGAAGGGTCTGATCATATGTAGTAGGGTCCAACCGGCTGCAAACAAAGGTCTCCCAGCCCCTAGCCTCAAAGTTCAGGGTCCTCCTCAATATCATTACCCCAGCAGTCAACCAATCAGGAACGGTACCTGGGATTGCCAGGTACTGAGCTAACCATGGACGGACCTCCTCTCCCATCTCCAACTTTGCCATATATAGAGTCTCATCCTCCTCATTGAAACCCAAGTATTCATTGAGGTATTTCCCATCAAACAACATTGTCTTGTTGTGCACCTTGGTTACTTTGGAGACCTTTTGATGTGGGCTACATTGCAATAGAACTTTTTGACCATGTGTTCATTAGCATCTACACAGTTATCTAAGAAGTACTCCCAACCCACTTTAGTTCTGAACTGTCTCTGCACGTCAGGGTTGTGGGGTAATAGATCTCTGTTAATGAAACTCCTCTCCGGTATCAACTTTCTCACCGGACACCACTCCCTAAACTTGTGGTACGCTACCTCACTCACGAACCTATCTCGCCAAACCTCCGGCTTTCTAGTTCGGGCAATGCCTCCCACCTTAGGCTCACCACCCTCAGCTATCTCCTCATCCCTTTGTACTTCCTCCTCACCTCCGTCTATACCCTCCCCGGATAATGAAGCTGTGGGAGAGGTGGAGTAGTCACCACTGCCGGCTGCTGAGCCCTCAGACGACTCAGTGGGAATATGCTCTGGTGCTTGGGCAGTGGGTGATTGTGGATGGGTATCTCTTAGTCTGAATCTCTCCGGCCAGTCTTCAACATACTCTGGCACGGATTCTAAACATATTTCCCTTGATGGTTGATACTCACTCCCCGAAGAATGTGAAGCAGCTCTGTCGGCAGCTTTGATTATCTTTCTGGTCTTTTTTATGTTCTCCCGAGCTTGGGGAGTGAGTTTTACCATCTTCTTCTTCCCTCCCCAGGAGGGTTCTCCTTTTCCCGGTTGTTTTGAGCCTTTTCTCACCATTGTCTGCAAACATCATTCAATGTATTTGTTAGTATCAATCAAGGCAGTTCAAGTTATTGCAGCAGAACAAATTGCATACAGATTCACAGTGTTGCAGACAGTTGCAGAAAGTGCCTAGTGCGGACCGCAAAAAATGGTAGTGCGGCCACACTGAGGCCACCGCAGAACACACAAGAATGACTGCGGTCCGCACATGTATAGGGTTCCAAAAACAATCTCTCTGAATCTCACCAGTGCGGACCGCACAAAACCAACCGTGGCCACACTGGGCCAGTGCGGACCGCAAAAATATAGTGCGGCCGCACTGGGCAAGAGTCACCTTTCAGAAGTTCAACACCGCGGTCCGCACAAAGTGGTAATGCTGACCGCACTAGGTTACCGCGGACCGCAGAAACACGACCGCGGTCCGCGGAGGGTGCCGAGACTTGGAACTGAGTTAGGGTTCCTAAATTTTGCTTTTAAGTTCAAGTTGTTACCTAATTAAGGTCCCTACTCAATTACCCAATACATTTAACTAACAACGAACATATGAATCCAATCTTTAAACTAACCTAATCTAACAATTGAAGAAATATGAGAGGAGAAGAAAGTAAGCCCTAAGAAAACAAAAATTAAATGTAAAGGACAAAATTAAAAAGTTAAAAGGAAGATTAATGTACCAGTTGTAGAGATGAAATGAAGCAAAGCAATGCAAATAAGCAGTTAAGATCAAAGTAGAAGGGTGAACAGTGTTTAAGGCTCTCTGAGTTTCAAGTTTTTAAAAACGGTAAAAGGAGACCCTTGGGGTCTATTTATGGAGAAGCCCCTGGGGCCCAGCCTCACCTACCAGTGCGGACCGCACAAAATAGACCGCGGTCCGCACTGCTTTGTTTAGAACAAGTTTGGGAAGGCAACCTCTGCGGTTCGCCCAAAATAGACCGCGGCCGCAGAGGTCCACCGCGTTCCGCATAAAATGTAGTGCGGCCGCGGTGGCAAACTTCAGAGAAGCCTAATCTTACCCACACCAGTGCGGTCCGCACAGAACGGACTGCGGCCGCACTGGAAACTTTAGAGACCTGTATATTTTTCCATCAAGCCTTACACTGCATCAACATAACCCTACAACATCTCACAACCAGTTAGCCCAAAAATCAATCCTATACTACAAAGAAAATCAAAGAAAACAAAAAGAAAAACACATGGGTTGCCTCCCAAGAAGCGCCTGATTTAACGTCGCTGCACGACACATGTTACCCTTCAATCATTTGAATTGAGCAACAACTACCACATGGCTGTCATCAAACTTCCCAAGATAATATCAAGCATTTGATTGAGGAATTGCAATGGGAAATGATCCTTGTGGGTCTTTTTATTCAGCTCCCGGTAATCCATGCAATCCCTCCACCTGGTAATGGTCCGAGTGGGACTAAGTTCATTGTTAACATTTGTCACCACAGTCCTTCCACCCTTCTTCGGCACACATTGCACCGGAGAAATCCATGAGCTATCGGAGATTGGATACACCACGCCTGCATCTGGCCACTTGATCACTTCTTTCTTCACCACTTCTTGCATTGCTTCATTGAGCCTCCTTTGATGTTCTAGGGAGGGCTTTGCATCATCCTCCAGAATAATCTTGTGCATGCAAAATACGGGGCTGAGGTGTGGAGGTAGTGACTCCAACTCCAACACTGGTTGCTCCTCAATTGATGGTTTGGTTGGTGGAGTTTGCCGATTTTCAAGATCCAAAGACAATTTTCTTGGCTCATAGGAATAAGAGCTCATCCCATGTAAGGCATTGACACAATCCACTCTGGTTGCATCATCATTGTCATCAAGCTTTAGTAGCACGGCCTCAAGGGGATCCTCCACGTTGATCATAGCACTAGTGTCATCCACAATCACCGTTGTAACAAGGTCTACAAATGAGAACACCTCGGTGCTATTGGGTTGCTTCATAGACTTGCACACGTTAAAGACAACTTTTTCATCACCTAATCTGAAAGTTAGTTCACCCGCTTCAACATCAACCAATGCCTTCCCCGTTGCAAGGAAAGGTCTCTCTAATATGATCGGGACCTCATAATCGACCTCACAATCCAAAATCACAAAGTCCGCTGGCAGGATAAATTTGTCCACCCGGACAAGCACATCATCAACTATACCCATAGGTTGCTTCATTGATCTATCTGCCATTTGTAATCTCATGGAAGTTGGCCTTGGTGGCCCAATACCCAGAGTCTTGAAAACTGAGAAGGGCATTAAATTGATGCTTGCCCCAAGATCACATAAAGCTTTGGCAAAGTCTGCACTACCAATAGTGCATGGGATAGTGAAAGCACCAGGATCCTCTAATTTCGGGGCCATTGAATGTACTATAGCACTAACTTGGTGGGTCATCTTGATAGTTTCACAGTCCATTGATCTTTTCTTTGTAACCAAATCCTTCATGAATTTAGCATAACCAGGCATTTGCTCCAAAGCCTCCACCAAAGGCACGTTGATGGATAAGATCTTCTTCATGTCAATGAACTTTTTGAATTGATTCTTACTTTTCTGCTTGGCTAACCTCTGAGGATAGGGGGGAGGTGGTCTAGGCAAAGGTGTCTTGGCTTTTGGCACCACCGGCTCCGGCATGTTAATTATGTGCTCCCTAGACGGGTTCACGGCCTCTTGAGTTTCCACCTCGGTTTCATTAATATCAATCCTCACTTCATTGTTCACATTGTCATCAACCACATCTTCAACTACCAAAGGAACATCATTTTCCCGCAACTCAACATCATCATCCACAACTTGCTTATCTTTCGAGGCATGCACATCACCGCCTCTCCCACTTCGTGTTGTAACTGCCATCACATGATTATTCCCTCCCTTGGGGTTCACTACCGTATCACTTGGTAGAGCACCCTTTGGGTGAGTATTCAACGATTGAGAGATTTGGCCTAATTGCACCTCCAAATTCCGAATGGAGGTATTGTGGGAAGCCAATTTAGCATCGGAGTCTTGGTTCTTCTTCATCATTTGTTCGAACATCATTTCTTTTCTTCCCATATCATTACCCAAAGAACTAGATCCTTGAGAAGGGAACGAGGGTGGATTGTTCGGTTGTTGGTACATTGGGGGTCTTTGAAAGCCTTGCCCCCGATTGCCTTGGTTTCTATTGTTGTTCCAATTGCCTTGACCATTGTTGTTCCAATTATTGTTATTACCATTCCAATGCCCTTGGTTGCCTTGATTGTTGTTCCCCCAATTACCGCCTTGGTTGTTGTTGTTCCAATTACCACCACCTTGTTGTTGATTGCCCCAATTACCTTGGGGTCGCCATTGTTGGTTTGAAGAGTTGCCTCTATTGCCTTGATAGTTGTTAACATATACCTCTTCGTTTTGCTCATCATAGCCATCATTTTGAAACCATCACACTCATCATCAAATTGCTCGGAATTTCCTTGGTTTTGTTGCCTTCTTTGCCTTCTCTTGTTGGTGAGCAAATTAACACTTTCCATAGCATTCACTTGGCGAGGGTTTTGGACTTGTTGCAACTGTGCCTTAGCCAATTGATTCATAGTAGTTGTCAACTCCGGTATAGCCTGTCCATGGTCATGTAATTCCTTGTGCAAATGGATGACCGTAGGGTCACCTTGGGGAACATTGGCTCTACTTTGCCATGCGGAAGATGTATTCGCCATCTCATCAAGAATCTCGCAAGCTTCGTCATAAGACAACTTCATGAAATTACCCCCGGCCAATTGATTGACTATGCACTGATATGTAGTATTGATGCCCCGATAGAAGGTTTGTTGAATCATCGCCTCGGTCATATCGTTGTTTGGGCATTCTTTCACCATTGTTCTAAACCGCTCCAAATCTCATGAAAAGGTTCTGTGGGTTCTTGCTTGAAAGCCAATATCTCATCTCGAAGTGCCGCCATGTGCCAGGGTGAGAAAAATTTAGCAATAAATTTATCCGCCAACTCATCCCAAGTTGTGATGGAATGGTTGGGGAGTCTCTCTAGCCAATCCAATGCCTTTCCCCGAAGTGAGAATGGGAAAAGTCTCAACCTAAGAGCATCTTCGGACACATTCGTCTGCTTGCTACCCCAACATGTATCCACGAACCCTTTTAGATGTTTGTAGGCATTTTGATCCGCAGCGCCCGTGAAATACCCACGCTGCTCAAGTAAAGTCAACATCACATT
>NW_017671796.1:205483-207691 GCF_001879085.1 Nicotiana attenuata
TCGACTTTGTTGACTTCAAAACCTGACATACAGACACTAACTATGAGACCTTTTTGGGACTAGTTTTAGTAGAATTTGTAATCAAAGCGTAAGACAGAAGGAGCATGAAACACATCAAATTCCCTAGTTATCAGACCTCCTGCTTCATGCCTTACCTGACTCTTAGATACTAAGGACACAATATCAAATGATAGAAATCAAGACTTAGCTTATTATAACTTGATCAAACTTGACAGAAATTCTGAGTATACATTGATGTATATAATTCGGTTATCTCTATGTGAAATCATTACTACATTACTACGACCGATATTCTTAAGATACTAGACTCTATACTTGTGTTGTGGATCATTTGTGAGATTTGTAGAAGTATTTGAATAATACGGATCTTGAGGGTTGCTGAATCATTGTTGACTTGGAAAGTTGTGATTATGATTTGTCTGGAGTATCTGTTAAAACACTCTCCTTGATGTTATTTATGCTTCCTGCCTTGTTGTCATTGATATACATATGCTTGGTGAGGAAGAGTGTAAAGCATAAAGGGTGATGTCATTCTATTATTTATACATTATCATGTGAAGGGGAGTGTAAAGCACCAAGGGTGATGTCGTGCCATATTATTGAGTGTAAAGCACGAAGGGTGATGTCGTGCCATATTATTGAGAGCAAAAGCATGAAGGGTGATGTCGTGCTATATTATTGAGAGTAAAAGCACGAAGGGTGATGCCGTGCCATATTATTGAGAGTAAAAGCACGAAGGGTGATGTCGTGCCATATTATTGAGAGTAAAAGCACGAAGAGTGATGTTGTGCCATGTTATGAGAGTGTAAAGCACGAAGGGTGATGTCATGCCATTTTATTTATATTGTTATGCTTTTATATCATCGTGAGGTCATGGCACGATGGGTGTTTTCGTGCAAGTGAGGATGAGAGACATGCATTATGTTGTGATATCTGTTTTCCCGTGTATATGTTCATGTCTTTACCTTGAGCTGTTATTGTCGCAATCTTAGATCTTATGTGACTTGTTGCTATTGTTCTGTCATTTATCTCTATACCAATTGTTGTTGTGTCTCTCATATCTTCTGTTTGTTTAACTTGCAAATATCATGCCTATTTCCCTACTTTTATAATTACACCCACGTCGTATCTATTCTGTTGCACTTTAGTACAAGCCCTTTTTTTTATGTTAGTCATTCATGCCTCTACTTGTTAACTTGTAAAGATCATGTGTTTCCTTCTTGTTTGTTATACATGTATTTAGGCCTTCACCATGCTAGTTAGTTGAAGCTGATATTCCTTATTTCCAATTTCTGTCATCAGTCATATGCGTTCCGCTTAGTCTTCTACTGTTGCCCATATGGTTGTCCTTGTTCATTATTGCTAATTGCGTATTTCTTACCTTGTAATTCATGTTATCAGTATTTTTGACATCTGGTTGGTTCTGTTATACGTATATTGGGTGAGGATGAGATAAAAGCAACGAAGGGTGTTGCCGTGCAATTGACTTGATATTTGGGTACATCCCTCAAGCTATGAAAGATAAGAATTGAATGTTATGATTTATAGGTTTCATTCTAAGGAAAGGATTGGTTGAGGTATTTGAGGATCCCAAATTGTGATCTCTGTTAACACTCGATTATTGTTTTGCGTATCCGTTTTCATGTATTCTTTTCTATTATATTGTGGTATAGTTTTATTGCTGATTCGTAATGCAGGTTTTATCAGTAAGTGACTTTTAACTAAAAAGCCTCGTCACAACTTCGACGAGGTTAGACAAAATACTTACCAGTACATGGGGTCGGTTGTACTGATAATACACTTTTGTACGATGTATACAAATTTCTAGAGTAGAGTTGCTAGTGAATGTCGGGTGCTGATTCTGAAGATGTTCGCGCATTCCGAATATAGCTGACTCTTGTTCTTGGTAGCTTAGGTTTTGCTATTATGTTTATGTATCTTTCAATAAAACGTGTATTTATTTAGCTTTGTAAATTCCAAGTCTTAGAAGCTCATGAGTCGTACTACCAGTTCTTGGGTCAATTTGTTAATGTTCAGCTAATTCTTTACTATTTTCCTATAATATCTTTTGGATTGTATTTTCTGTTAGTTGGCTTACCTAGCGGATCGAGTTAGGCATTATCACGACTAGTGATTTTTGGGTCGTGACACTTGAAGCGTATTATTACTGGAATATTGGAGTGGATC
>NW_017671796.1:209269-250180 GCF_001879085.1 Nicotiana attenuata
CTTGAATTGCTTTGTTCTCCAGGTGGGCTCCTGATTACCGACGCTTGAATTGCTTTGTTCTCTAGGTGGGCTCCTGATGACCGACACTTAAATTGTTTCCCTCCCTTAAAACTGGTGTTGTTCTCCCTTGCTGATGGAATACCGCGACACACAAACTCGACCCTGCATCCTCAATACCCCGTCATCACCAATAGTAACATCTCTGGCATCGCCATGCAGAACCTTTGTCCTTGAGGACAAGCAAATGAGGGTCATCAAACTGACGCTCCCGGATACGATCAAACAAGGAAGACCGAGAGACCACGCAAGCTAGAACCCAACTGGGCTCCGAAAGATCTAATCTCACAACTGGTTGGCTAAGGCTTGAACATCCATCGCCATGGGTCTCTCTACTGCTGGTAAATAAGCTAAACTCCCCAAACTCTCTGCCCGGCGGCTCAACGCATCGGCCACCACGTTGGCCTTGCCCGGGTGATACAAAATAGTGATATCATAGTCCTTCAGCAGCTCTAGCCATCTCCTATGACGCAAATTAAGGTCCTTCTGCTTGAACAGATGTTGCAAACTCCGGTGATCAGTATAAATCTCACAAGGCACACTGTATAAATAATGACACTAGGTCTTCAACACGTGAACAAAAGTAGCTAACTCGAGATCATGGACAGGATAATTCTTCTCATGTACGTGTAGGCAATCACCCTTCCGTCCATCATCAATACCGTTCCAAGACCAATCCTCGAGGCATCACAATAGACAGTATAAGACCCCGAACCTGTAGGCAATATCAATACTGGGGCTGTAGTCAAAGCTGTCTTGAGCTTTTGAAAGCTCTCCTCACACTCTTCTGTCCACTGGAACGGAGCACCCTTCTGGGTCAACCTGGTCATAGGCGCTGCAATAGATGAAAATCCCTGAACAAATCAATGGTAATAACCCGCCAAACCAAGAAAATTGCAGATCTCGGTAGCTGAGGATGGTCTGGGCCAACACTGCACTACTTCCACTTTCTTCAGATCCACCTGAATACCCTCACTCGAAACCACGTGACCCAAGAAGGCCACGGAATCCAACCAAAACTCACATTTCGAGAACTTGGCATACAGTTTTTTCTCTCTCAAAGTCTGGAGCACTGTCCTCAGGTGCTGCTCATGATCTTCCCGACTCCAGGAATATACCAGAATGTCGTCAATAAAGACAATGACGAATGAATCAAGATATGGCAGGAATACACTGTGCATCAAATGCATGAAGGCTGCTGGGGCATTGGTCAGCCCAAACGACATAACAAGGAACTCGTAATGACCATACCGAGTCTTGAAGGTAGTCTTCGAGATATCTGGCTCCCGAATCTTCAACTGATGATAGCCTGAACGCAAGTCAATCTTAGAAAACACAAGCACCCTGTAACTGATCAAACAAGTCATCAATACGAGGCAAAGGATAACGTTTCTTCACTGCAACCTTGTTCAACTGGCGATAATCAATACACATACGCATAGAACCATCCTTCTTTTTCACAAATAAGACAAGAGCACCCCAAGGTGATACACTGGGCCGAATGAAACCTTTATCAAGCAATTAATGCAATTGCTCCTTCAACTCAGGAGGAGCCATACGGTATGGAGGAATAGAAATGGGCTGAGTGCCCGGCAACAAATCAATGACGAAATCAATATCTCTATCGGGCGGCATGCCCGGAAGGTCAGCTGGAAACACATCAGAGAAATCCCGTACTACTGGGACTAAATCAACTGTAGGGGTATCAATACTGACATCTCTCACATAAGCTACATACGCGTCACACCCCTTCTCAACCATACGTTGATCCTTAAGGAATGAAATAACTCTACTGGAAGTATGTTCTAAGGTACCCCTCCACTCTACCAGCGGTACACCCGGCATAGCCAGCATCGCGGTTTTTGCATGACAATCAAGAATAGCATAATGGGGCGACAACCAGTCCATGCCCAGAATAACATCAAAGTCTACCATGCTGAGCAATAGCAAATCGGCTCTGGTCTCAAAACCACTAAGAGAAATCAAACATGATCGATTAACGCGGTCCACAACAAGAGAATCTCCAATAGGAGTAAAATCATAAATAGGAGAACTCAAAGAATCCCGAGATACGCCCAAATACGGGGCAAAATAAGAGGACACATAAGAATAAGTGGAGCCTAGATCGAATAGAACCGATGCATCTCTATGACAAACCAGGATAGTACCTGTGATGACAGAATCGGAGGCGACAGCCTCAGTACGAGCAGGAAGTATCTGGCCTGGCCTGGCCTCCCCCTCGAGGGAGACCTCTACCTCCCCGACCTCCACCTCTAGCTGGCTGAGCAGGTGGGGTAGCAATTGGTGCTGTGATCATAGCCTGAGAACTTTGCGGGGCATGCTGTGGCTGAGAAGTCTGTGGAGGTGCATCCGTCCTAAGTCTGGGGCAATCCTTCACCATATGGCGTGTGTCACCACACTCAAAACAAGATCTGGAAGGACGTGGTGGTTGTGACTGGCTCGGGCCAGGTCTGCTGGACTGAACACTGGAAACACCTCGGTGGAGGAGGCGCACTAGATACTGGGGGTGCATAATAAGGCTCCTAAGGTCTAGGTGGAGCTGGAATACCACTGGCTACTGGAAGAGCTGAATGAATGGGGCGACTCACATAACCCCTACCGTGACGAGCTGAAGCTGGGGCACGGGAACCAGAATAATGGCCCGACTCTCGAGACCTCTTGGCCTTATTCTCCTATCTATCCCTAGCATGCATACCCTCAATCTTCCTAGCAATGCTCACCACCTGCTGATAAGAAATATCCATCTCCAACTCACGAGCCATGCTATACCTGATGCTGGGAATAAGCCCCTCAATAAACCGGCGAACCTTCTCGCGAACAGTAGAAACCAAAGCTGGTGCATGTCTAGCCAAGTCGGTGAAACGGACAGCATACTCCGAGACAGTCATAGTACCCTGGCGCAAATGCTCAAACTCTGCGCGCCAAGCGTACCTAAGACTCTGGGGAACGTACTCTCTCGTGAACATATCTGAAAACTGAGCCCAAGTCAGGGAAGTTGCCTCATCCGGGCTGTCTAACTCATAAGCACGTCACCACTGATAGGCGGCACCTCAAAGCTGGAAGGTAATGAAGGAAACCCCGCTCGATCCTGATATACCCATGGTACGGAGGATACGGTAGCACTCCTCTAGAAATCTAAGAGCATCATCTGAGGCTAGTCCGCTGAATGTAGGAGGCTGATACTTCTTGAACCTCTCAAGCCTCTTCTGCTCCTCTTCTGAAGCTACCGCCCTCTCCTCGGGCTGAGCTGGGGCTACCGGCTGTACATGAATAATCTCTGGGACCTGATCAACATGCACTCGCTGCTCAGGAGTGCGGGCGGCGGGAGTCTGTGCTCCTCCCTCGGCCTAGGATATAGCTGCAGCAAGGGGAAGCAACCCTGCCTAAGCTAGAGTGGTGTATATAGTCATAAACTGCGCTAGAGTCTCCTGGAGTGCTGGAGTAGTAGTAGCAGACGTACCAGGTGTCTGGACTCCGGCTGGAACTGCTGGTGGCACCTCGGTGGAAGCTCGCGCGGGTGATCTGGCTGCACCACGTGCGCATCCTCGGCCTCTACACCGGCCCCGGCCCCGGCCCCGGCCCTGGCCCCGGCCTTTGACGGCTCCAGTAAGGGGAGCGGGGTGCCTGATGATCTCGGGTAGCACGTGTCCTCACCATCTGTGAGAGAATACAAGACAGAGGTTTAGAATTGTGATATCAAAATCTCGCACAACAAGGAAATCCAATGAAGTGGAAATTTTCCTAATAGTTACATAACCTCCCGTAGATAAGTACAGTCGTCTCCGTACCGATTCGCGAGACTCTAATAAACCGGGTTGTGATTCATGACTCCTATGAACATAGAGCTCTGATACCAACTTGTCACGACCCAAGTTCTCCCTCAGTGAAATGTCGTGACGGCACCTAGTCTCTACAACTAGGTAAGCCTAACAATTGCGGAAAAAGGAACAAAATGCGGAAAATTAATAAAAACTGAAGATAAACAAATGTAGAAGTGTTTAAGATGCCGCTCAGCATATACCAATACAATTCAAAAACTGAAAAATTCCCAAAACCCGGAATCCCATGAATCACTAGCTAAGAGATACATAAAAAAAGCTCTAACTCCAGAAATGTCTATCAACAAGGAAAATATAGAAAGGCTAAACTGGTACAGAGAATAGAAAGGGACTCCTAGGTCTGCGGACGCGGCAGATATACCTCGAAGTCTCATCAAAAGCGCCTCGCCTTAAGGGTGATAAGACTGAGTGAGAGTACCTGGATCTGCACATGAAAAACATGCGCAGAAAGGGCTTGAGTACACCACGGCGGTACTCAGTAAGTGCCAAGCCTAACCTCGGTCGGGTAGTGACGAGGAGAGTCAAGGCCCTACTGAGGTTAAATGAAATACAAGGTATAACAGTATAGTTAAGTGCAACAGTAAGAAGTAACACAGGATAGAAAGAACAACAACAGTTATAACAGAGATAACAACCGGGGATCTCCCAGGATACCGTCTTGTAGTCCTAAATATAAATATCCAGTGGATCTCCCGGGATACCGTCCCGTAGTCCAACTCATAGTGCGCAAGGATCTACTAGAATCACGTTCCGTAGTCCCAAATATAAATACTCAGTACTGGGAGAATCTACCGGGTGCAGTCCCGTAGTTCCAATGTAAAAGTGCAGAGGGATCTCCCGGAATACAAATCCGTAGTCCCAAAGTAAACATACAGGGGGATCTCCCGGGATACCGTCCCGTAGTCCCAAAGTAAATACACAGCAGCAACACGAATAATACTCAATTCAATCAAATTTCACACCAAGGTAAAACAGGTATTTCTAACCTAGCATGCTGCACATAGTCCAAATAAGGCAGTTGAGCAAATAAGCAATTAAGTCAATTAGACATGCTTTCCTAAGCTAACAGCAGGCTTAAATTGCAAACAGTATAAACAGGAAAGGAAACACAATTTTAGTTACTTAATAAAAACCGAATTTTCAATAATTAGCACAAGTACGCACTCGTCACCTCATGTACAAGGCATTTCAGATATCAATCATACCAAATCCTAAGGGGAGTTTCCCCCACACAAGGTTTGGCAAGCCACTTACCTCGAACCGGCTCAAAATCAAGCCGAAACCACGTTCTTGCCACGAGTGCTCGACTCCAAATGGCCCAAATCTATTCAATTCAATTGCATAATGTAAATATAACTTCAAGTAACTGATTCCTCAAATAAATTCTAAGCTAATACACGAAATTAGGTAAAATGACCAAAACGCCCTCCGGGCCCACATCTTGGAATCGGGTAAAATTTATATTTTCAGAATCCTCATACTCTCACGAGTCTAACCATATCAAAATTATCCAAATCCAATGTCAAATTCCCAATCTAAACTCGAAATTTAGGTCTAAGAACTTTCTGTAACGTTTTCCCCAATTTTCATTCCAAATCCGAAATTAAATGACAAAACTAAGATTAGATTAGAGGAATACAACTAGAAAGGGATTAGGAATTGTTACCCACTGATTTCCTCTTCAAAAATCTCCCAAAATCGCCCTCTCTCGAGCTCCAAATCAATTTTTCTAACTTTTGAAACTAAACCCTCGTTCTGCCCCTTTTCTGACCAGTGAAACCGCATCTGCGTCTCTGGGACCGCACCTGCGGTCCCGCTCCTGCGAAGACCTGGTCGCATCTGCGACATCTCATTAAACAGGGCTTTCCGCACCTACGACTGCCTTTCCGCAGATGCGGTGCCGCTTCTGCGGTGCCCTTGACTGCATCTACGGTCAACTCCCTTTTCGCCTCAAACCGCATCTGCGGTATTTCAACCGCTTCTGCGGGCTCGCACCTGCGGTCCCCAAGCCGCAGGTGCGGTTATGACAGCAGACTAGCAGCTTCAGCTGTAAAATCTGAACTCCAAACTTCCCGTTAACCATCCGAAATCATCCCGAGGCCCCCGGGACCTCAAACAAAAGCACAAACAAGTCATATACCACTATCCAAACTTATACAAATCTTCAAAACACCTCAAACAACATCGAAACACCAAATCATCATCGAATTCAAGCCTAAGAATTCCAAAAACTTCCAAATTACGTTTTCGATCAAAAAGTCTATCAAACCTCGTCCGAATGACTTGAAAATTTGCACACACTTCACATTCAACACTGCGGAGCTACTCCAACTTCCGAAATTCCATTCCGACTCTTAGATCAAAATCTCACTATTGAACCGGAAACTTCAAAAATTCAACTTTCGGCATTTCATGCCTACATAAGCTACGGACCTCCAAAACACCATCCGAACACGCTCCTAAACCCGAAATCACCCAACGGAGCTAACAGAACCAATGGAATTCCATTCCGAGGCCGTCTTCACACTGTTCTAACTACGGTCCAAATTCTAAAACTTAAGTTCTCATTTAGGGACTAAGTGACCCAAAACTCTCTGAAACTCCAAATAAATCCTCCCGGCAACTCACAATAGCAGAAACAAATACAGGGAATGCATTTAATAGGGGATCGAGGCGTAAATTCTTAAAACGACCGGCCGGGTCGTTACACTCTCCTTGCCATTACACTATTCAAAGTCTCGGGTATTCCCCCCTTTAGTTTTCTTGCTCATATCATGACTTGTGGTCAAAATATTTCTAATCTCGCAACTGCTGCTACCTCCTGTCATGTAGCCTGTATGACCCTAGCTTTGTAAGTGCGCTTATGTGATTCATCTTTCCTTTTTCCTTTTAGCTTTTAGTCAATCTCTAGGCCTTAATTTGTAAACATATACAAGGCTTAATAGGATGCCTCTCTGGGCATCTATAGGTATACTGAAGTTCTTCGCTCGATACTTTGTAGAACTTGCGAATACGGCCATATCTTATTTCATTGATCTGGTTATCCATTCATATGACTTTACTGCATCTACACGGGTTATACTATACCATAATTTTTACTTTAATTTATCGTTATTGAGGTATGCTTACCAAGCTCCCAGTTACTTTTGTTGCCTATCCTTTAAGTATAAATCTCAATCCTTTAATGCTCCTTCATTACCGTTCGTCTTAAGAATCATGGCCTAATCTCATGTCATACTTTGTAACTTGTATCTGTCCATTGTTGATTCACCTCAATGTTGATCTACAATCCTCTATTTGAAAACTTGAAACTTCTTACGTAATACATTGCCGCTAGGGCTTACGTTGTATTGAGGAATATTTGAAGTGATTTCCATAATCGTATTTCCTAGTGTCTCAATGTGATTCACCTTATGGGGGTATCCTAATTTCGTGCCACCAGCGAAATCTTTTCTCCTTCTCTTTTTTTTCAAATCATTATTCAAACGAAAGCCCAAACGTCATCCTTTATCTGTCACAATTATACCCTCATTTTATTAGCATTTCATTCTTTCTAAATGATATTAATCTTAGACTCCTTTGAGTTCATTCAGGCTATACTGAACTTTCAATAACTTAGCAAAACCATTATCTCTCTTGTTTTCATGGATTTATCCATTCTCGTCACCTTTTCACTTGCCTTTCCTTATCCTTACTCATGTTTTTTTTAAACTTTGTCGCTCTACCATACTTTAGCTTACGACCTATACATATCCATGTATACTACTCGCAACTTTTCTTCAGCTTGCTTGCACCATAGATTTCCTTATGTTATTCTGGAATGTCAAGCAAGACATCACATCATCTCTAACCCTTCTCTACCCTCTTAAGTAGATTTCTCAGTACTTAGAAACCATAGGCCGGAAGACATGTCGCTGACGATGCCGTTGTCATTCCCGGTTATTGGATCCCCACGCTTCTAGCCTTCTATCCGAAGTATGGACTATTCATAACTTTCTGCATTTGAGTATCTCGTACGTTGTTCACCTTTACCTTACTTACTTAATATCTCGTATCATATCTTCTATCTCTTTCATAACCTCCCTTCCACATAGGTATGATTCACACCACAACTTGAAGCTCTATTATAATACTACAATCCGGTGGGAGCTTTATACTGACTTCTTATTACTGGCTGTTACTTTTTAAATTGGCTTTATCGTAGAGCCGTTATAGACTATGGTTGTTGTACTATCTCTCTCGTACCTCTGATTTCTAAGGGAGATCCTGCAATGTTCTCGATCACGATGTTTCTAATTTTCTGGGTCCAATAATAGACTCCTGATTACTTAGTTGATGTCACTCTTTAGTTTCCTCTTCCCTCTGATCAACCTTTATGTAGGCTTAAGCTATCTTCCGATCTGTGGTTCATGGTATTAGTTATCCTGTTTAGCCTTTCATGGGCTTGAGAAATATGCATGATACAACCCTTTAATAATTTAATCCTTCGTTTATGACCTGGGATCAATTCATTCTTTTAACGTATACTAGAATCTTCTACGACTGTATATGTTGCATGTATAAAACTCTGAACCCTTAAGTGAGTTCATAACGTAACCAACTCTGGATCATTGATCGAATAATTTCTTTCGTTCCATTTTAGCTTTCTTTCAACGTGAGTTATTACTTTTCCTGGTCTTTCTGCCCCTTGTTGCATCCATACTTAGCTTATCTTAGTGCCCACACATGCCAGAGTTTTCGTACAACTCATATGATCTCGAATATTACTTTTAATTTTTCTTCCCGTTCATTAGTCACGGTAGGTGCCACTTTCCTTTGGAGTGCTTAAAATGTTGTTGTGAAACTGTTGTTACACGACCATTTCCTCTTTCGATCGTTGTGCTTAAGTTGAAGCCTTCTTCCTTATTTCCTCAGCTAGTGTTTCGTTGTAGTACTTAGGGAGAACCCTTGACCCTCATAAAGCTGTGAGCTTATTACGGACCTTTTGATGTCCTTCCTTTCCTATAATTATCCGTAGTTGCTTACCTCTATGCCCTTGTTCTTGTGGGGTTGCTTCTGAACTGATATTTTGATTTTCCCAGTGGCACTTTCTTTTATCCCCGTAACACACATACGGTACCTTTAACTACCCCGACTCCTATTTGAATATATCTCAAGTATTATAATGATATTACTGCGAGGCTGAATTCTTCATGTTGGGGATTACTACATTTATCTTGCATGATCTGCTGATTTGTCTGTAACTTCTTGTCTAGTCATGACTAGGCTCTTCCTGAATCAACTACTAATTACTAGTCGGCCCATTCTCATATCCATATTCTGCGTAATCTTTCTTGGGTTATTTCCTTGTCTTAACTTATCTCACGTGTTGGCTCTTTATCTATCAATAATATCCCGGGCAGGAACCCTTACTTCCCTTTTTTTTTGACTTCATGCTTACATAACGTCCTGGAAACATAGCATATCTGTAACATTTGGATAAGTACAATCTCATCATTTTCTCATTTTTCGCATTCTTCCTTACATTCCATATTCCCCCTTTTAGGGGAGTACTAAGATTTAGAGCTATGACAACCTGCCTATAGATGTTCTTCCTCTTCATCTTTGGCGTCCTTTCACATCATCTATAACCCTTACTCACTTGCGGTAATCCTTTTATACCAAGGATAACAAAATCCCTCACTCGCGATGGTGACATTTAGTGTAACTGGCACATACAGTCGCTTAAGCTTAACCTTTCTCACATTGCTTGCTTTAGGGAAGCGTCTTCCTGAATGACCATTCTCTAAATTTCTCATGAATCTTCTTCTGTTGTCCATTCTATTATTGCCGGAAAGCAATCTGAAATTCTCATGATGCCGACCGTTATCAAGCCACTCAGTCCCCAATTCATGTTTAGTTTATCTTGTTCACCAGCCCATACTGATTTCTATTATTCTGGGGTTTAATTCTCCCCTATGGCAATCACGTTAGAGTCACGAAATTATTCCTTGAGATGAGGATATGACTTTATGGAATATACTATTTTGTTGTCCTAAGGCCTGTCACCTCTCGTCTCTTCATTCACTTGACTAGACTCTATCACCTCTCATCTCTTCATTCCTTTTTTTTGATCATGCTAGTATTCACATCTAATTGTAATATTCTAGAGTGCACCATCTGGGTGTCTCACAAGGAGATCTATTAGCACATTTGCAATATCCTTCGTCAATGTCAACTAATACAGGCAATCCATTCACCAATTTGGGTTACCCTAACCCCAGTCGGATCTTGATATCCCGTCCTTCTCTTAACTATACCTGTTAGTGCCCCCCCTACAGGGCAACTCTGAAATGGGTGTGACCAATTGTACATACCTCTTGTTACTGTTGAATATAACTCAAAAAGCTTATGTTCCTCTGCCTGAATTATAAACACTGTTAACTTTCATTAATCGGGCGCCTCGTACCCTTCTTCATCTTGCTTCTTTTGCTTATTGAAACTTGTATTTATCTTCTTAATCTCTCATTGTCTTTCACCATAAAGTTGGATAGGCATTCTTACCTTAAGGCTTCTTATCAGGAAGCTTACACCTTTCAGTACACCCAGGATCTGCTAAAGACCTCACATTTATTTATCATAGGCATCATACAAAAATCGAATTCCTCTAACTCAGCTCTTCCACAGCTATCTCTCTTTCCAACCTTCTTTCCGGATGTAGGTATCATCTTATTACGAATAAAATAGAATTTCGAAATTTGAATTCTTATAAGTGAGCTCTACCACACGATCTAGAGTAAGAAGAAAGAGTGACAGTCCTAAATGCCATGTAGCCTCCTGCTTATAAGTGTGGTGAACGACACACCCATAAACAAGACTCTACTAGACACGGCTTGTAGACTCCCTAGGATAGAACTGCTCTGATACAACTTTTGTCACGACCCAAACCGATGGGCCGCGACGGGCACCCGGTAGCTTACTCAACCGAGTACCAACGTAACGTATCTTTCATATCATTCTATCATAGGTAAATGAACCAAAGTAAAGTATGAGGTAATACAAACTTATACATATGAAGTACGGACCTATAAGACCAAAATAGCCACTCGTGTACTGAACATTGTCACACCTCCTTTTTCCTACACCCCGGGAAGGGTATAAGGGAGTTTTTTTTCCAATTTAAAGTGACAATCGAAACGGGATTATTTTATTAAAAATTCAGAGTCGCCACTTGGGATAATTTATGGTGTCCCAAATTACCGGTTTCAAATCCCGAATCGAGGAAAGATTGACTCTGTTTTACAGTTCGCGAACACAGAAATCCGGGTAAGGAATTCTGTTAACCCGGGAGATGGTGTTAGGCATTCCCGGATTCCGTGGTTCTAGCACGGTCGCTCAACTGTTATATTTGGCCTATTATCTAATTTTACTACATGTTTTAACCTATGGTTCAATTTTAACTTTATAACCGCTTTTATTTAATATTTTTTAGGAAGATTCAACGTCACATAAAATCCGTTTTGAACCACGTCACATAAATGCACCCGCAGTCCGTAACACATTTATCTAACGTTGTTGAGTTTTAAATTTGGGTCACATAAATGTGCACCCGAGTTTAGGAGGGTAAATTATTAAAGTAACGCGCCTAAAGCAACTCCGCACTTTCAACTTTACGAGGGCCATGAAAATTCAACTAAATGGCACGCCTCAATTTCTAAGGATAAAAATTATTAATCACTTGAGGGCCATGCATTTGAGATTTTATTTGGCATGACACACCTCGATTAAAAGACTTGTAGATTTAATTTTGAGGGCCATAACTACTTGTATTATATAATATAGCTCACCTCAATCATTACCAAAGAAAACTAGTTGATTAAAGAAAAACCTAAAAGAATTCGAAATGCCTTTATGCTAAAGCACAGACTTAATTAACTACCCTAGGCATTTTACTAAACAAACCACTAACCAAAGGAGCGTTTCTTTTTTGACAGCTAGCCAACGAGGAAATTTGGGCCGGCGTTGCAGAACAAGCACAAACGATATAACATCACAGTTCCGATCTTCACAAATCCCTTCTGACTTGGACCCAAGGTGAGGCCAATTCTCATGTTCCAAATTATCCATACCAAACTAAATAATGCCAACCAATTGAAGCTAACATGAACATGAAATCGATTTAGCCAACTTAAACTCTGATTTTTAAATATCAAACACCAACTACCTTCCTAGCTTTGTGATTTTAATTATTCCAACATGACATGACCAGATAACATTATGAATAAAAAACAACTCAACATTAAACCATCAGGTAAGCATGCTTGACTCAATTTTTAACTAGTTTTAAAGGGCAGTTCCAAGCTACTTAAATCTTTGCTTAATCCATGTGACTGATAAATGGAAACCTGTGAAGTGACCCAATGAATAAACATGAACCTAAACCTTAAGCTCAAAAATGAACATGCTTACAAAACAGAATCTGCGTAAATCAATATACGTACAAGCCAACACCTAGCATTTGAATGAATTCAAATAGACATAAAAATTAAAACATCACTGATCTTCATCAAAAACTGAACAAAGATCCACAACCCAAAACACCAAATTAAACCTCTGTTGCAAAGCCTTAACAGCTCCTTTACCCAACACACACTCGAACTCATTAAAAATAAAACTGAATAGCTAGAGTCCACAGTTCATTTATTATTACAAACTCAGATTCACTCCTACTCTCAAACATAGATTTCAGAATATCTTACTCTCACACATGGATTCAGAATATACAAGTAATGAAAGAAAAAGCCTAACTGACATTTATAATTTGAGATCTACTATAGAGTATTGCAAAAGTAAGAGAAACAGGGGAAACTAAATTCAAGTGCAGCTTGCATTCAGTCAGAATTTCGCTTGAATTACATGTTCAACAGTCACTCATTGTTCATGGGCTAAAGAGATACCTGGAAAGCAAAGATAATAAGAAGAGTGAAAGATCAGCAGCAGCAGAACAGTCAGCCCAGATTCGACCAATCAAGCAATGAAATCAGCTCATAAAAATCAATGGAATAGTAGGGGAAGTCCAAAATCAACTCTAAACCAAAAGCTCAAGCCATTTTTCAACCAGAAATGTAGCTAGGGAATTTTTTAAGTATTCTAGCTAACAAAGCTTTGCCCCTTTTAATATTTTCATTCTAGCTTAGAAAACCTTAGTCAACTTTTGTTTTTGCTCAAATACCCTTAGTGTAAGACTTAGATTTTTAGTTTAATCCCCCCCTCAAAATCTTAAGAACTGACCAAGTTTTTCCCAATAGAAGAAACCCGAAAACCTTTCTTTAAAAAGCAACCAAAACAAGGACAAAAGTGAATGAAATAATTAACCTAACTACACGACAGGAAATTAACTAAGTTGTGGGCCTAATTATATTAAATAGGTGATTAACGGAATATGAAATGAGAACAGTAATCATGCCATTGACAAAAAGGAACTAAACAAAACGAACATGATTGAAGAACAAATGGACAGTTATCAATTTCGGCTAAGACTTGAGTCGAATTTCAACTGAGTTGTCCAAAGAAGAGAAGAAAAGAAGAAGAAAGAAAGCCGAAATAACACAATGAAATGAAATACAGAAAGAACTCACCGCACAAAACTCGAACTCGAGACCTGACACTCCGACTTCATCCCCAAATAATGTTAATTGCTTGTTCTTTGTCAAGAACAAGCGAACAACACCATTTCGTGACAAAACCGGCTCTGAAAACTCATGAGGGTTGGAGCAATCGTCCTGCATGCCTAGGTTTGGATTTGGCTCCTAGAACTCAGACTTTTGATTTAAGATTCGAGGAGTTTAAAGAAAATTTGAGGAAAATGAGTTGTGGATTCAGTATGAGGGGGTCGTGGGGGTTTCAGGGTGTTAGTTTGGGAGTGATTGGGGTGGTGCAAGGCGGCGGATCCACCGGAGATGATGGAGGGAATTTGGGGCGGCTGATGGTCTCTAGGGTTTTGAGTTGAGGGAGATGAGAGACGAGACGGGGGGTGCTGAGGGGGGTGGTCCATTTCGGACAGTCTTATATGGGGGAAGGTTTAGTTTAGGTCCGTTAGATTAGATGAAATCAACGGTGGGGATGGGAAGGCTAAAAAACGGCGTCGTTTGATCTACTGGCGGGGCAGACCGGGTAGGGGAATGGGTTTGGGCTTGGACTAGGCGGATTTTGGGGAAAATAGATTGGGCCTGGGAAATTTAATTGTAGAAGCCCAAAATCAGACCTCTTATTCATTCTTTTCCTTTTTCTTCTTATTTCTCTTTTTAATTCCTTTTTTTTTCTTTTTTCAAACTTAAAATAAATAAAATCCCAAATAAAATCATAAAACCAAATTAACCTATCAAAAATACTAATTAATTCTAAATAATAATTATCACAAATAATTAAAACCCAAATTAAAGGAACAACTATCAAAAATCAAAAACTAAAATTAAAAGGCGCAAAATAAGTTATTTTTATGATTTTCCCCTTTTTTATAAAACAACTAATTTGCTAATTAATCTAACAAATGTAAAATTAAATCCTAAATGCAAATGCAACATATTTTTTGTATTTTTCATGAATTAGATAAAATAAACGTGCACAGACAAATGCAAACAGTCGACAAAATGCTACAAAAATCTACGAAATTGCAAACAATGTGAAAGATTTATTTTGTTTGAATTTATGAGAATAATTCATATAGGGAAAAAATCACGTGCTCACAACTGCCCCTCTTTGCTTGAAAACACGGAGAGTTTTCGTGCAAAGATGAGCAGATACGATCGATTTTTGCCCATTTGAATACTCCGTGGGAAGCATTTTTGAAAGATTTTGACCGCACCCTGCTTCCAAGGTTGCCTACATATCCTTGGCTGTAAAGGAATCAGGTCAGTGTAGTTCAGGAAGTTTT
Source organism: Nicotiana attenuata (assembly GCF_001879085.1). Lineage (NCBI taxonomy): Eukaryota > Viridiplantae > Streptophyta > Magnoliopsida > Solanales > Solanaceae > Nicotiana > Nicotiana attenuata. The sequence goes on from NW_017671796.1 coordinate 224,099, forward strand.
GGTAGCTGGGACAACCATGAAGCTGCGATTTCACTGTTGCTGCTGCTGCTACTGCTTACTGAACTCCTTATTACACCATGAAAAAAAATAAAAAGAAGCTAGACTAAACTATGATCTATGCATTACAAAAATCCTATCTATATCTTCAAACTTGATCTTGCAATTTCTGTTGCTCTGTTGACTTGTACTCTCCAGGTGAACTTCCTTTGTTGCTGACTTGAATTGTAGTATGAGATGCTTTCCCCTTTTTTTTCCAGGCTCCAGGTGGGCGCCTGATTGCCAAAACTTTAACTGTATTCCCTTGCTCTCCAGGTGGGCGCCTGATTGCCAAAACTGTATTCCCGTGCTCTCCAGGTGGGCGCCTGATTGCCAAAACTTGAACTGTATTCCCTTGCTCTCCAGGTGGGCGCCTGATTGCCAAAACTTGAACTGTATTCCCTTGCTCTCCAGGTGGGCGCCTGATTGCCAAAACTTGAATTGTATTCCCTTGCTCTCCAGGTGGGCGCCTGATTGCCAAAACTTCAACTTATTCCCTTGCTCTCCAGGTGGGCGCCTGATTGCCAAATCTTGAATTGTATTCCCATGCTCTCCAGGTGGGCGCCTGATTGCCAAAACTTGAACTGTATTCCCTTGCTCTCCAGGTGGGCGCCTGATTGCCAAGACTTCAACTTATTTCCTTGCTCTCCAGGTGGTCGCCTGTGGTTATATTTGAGCAGTCCGGAGGTCTTTTCACCCGAGAAGTGCATTTTAGAGTATCGGTTTGTCGTCTTTGAGGTAAGTATCTTGCCTAACCTTGTGTGTGCGACTTCCCCTTTGGATTTGAGTCTTCTATGTTGCTTGTAGTTCGTGTACACGAGGTGACCAGTGCGTGCTCGTACTTTGTGGAAAGATTAGCCTTTTTGGGTTCTTAGGTCTTTATATTCACTGTGTATGAATGTTTTCTTGACTTGACTAAGTTTCCTAGTTACTAGTTTCACCTCTACATGCTTAATTGGAATTAACTGCTTCATGATTCACTCTTATTGTCTAATCGACACCTATTTGACTTAATTGAAGAATTTCTCTTCTCCTATTGTCATGCTATCTTTTCATAGCTGCTTGTCTTAATTAGGAATTTATCATCACCTCCTCCTATAATTGTTTAGTCTTAAGTGAAGCTAAGACCATCTTTCCTTAATTGAATTGTCAGATATCCTCGTATTTGTTCAACCTTAAAAAGGGGTATAGATAACTCGTACCTTTGTTGACTTGCCTTTATTTGGGACTACTGACTCGTGTTGATTCCCTTGTTATTGACTTGCATATTGTGGGATTGCTGCTACATGTTAGTTTTCCCTCTGTTGAACTGTTCCTTTTATGCCAGCATTCTTTTCTTTGGTTATTCCTTGTGACCTGGTCCTACCGTTTCTTCATGATTTATAGTTCTTGAATTGACTTACTTGCCATGCCTTCTATTATTATCATTGTTGATATTGTACGTGTTGTGGTGATGTACGAGTTTTCTGCCGTGCTATTATTGTATTCTCTTTGATTGTGCTACATATTTACTTTGGGACAACGGAACGATATTCTGGGAGATCCCCTGCACATTTACGTTTGGGACTACAAGATGATACCCTGGGAGATCCCCCTATTCTACATATTTTCTTTGGAACTACGGAACAGTATTCTGGGAGATCCCCCTGCACATTTATTTTTGGGACTACGGGATGGTATGCCGGGAGATCCCCCTGTTTTGCATATTTACGTTGGGACTACGAAACGGTATTCCGTTGGATCTCCCTGTACATTTATGTTTGGGACTACGGGACGGTATCCCGGGAGATCCTCCTGTATTGGATATCTACTTTTGGACTACGGAACGGTATTCCGGGAGATCCCTACACTTTTATGATTTGGACAACAGGACGGTATCCCGGGAGATTCTCTGTATATTTACGTTTGGGGCTACGGGGCGGTATCCTGGGAGATCCCCTGTTATAATCACTGTGTTCTGAGTTGTTGTTTTCATCGATCCTATCCCTGTGTAATCAGTATATGTGCTGTCCGTTCTTGTCCTTATGCTTACTAGCTGGTACGAGCTATGTTAGGACACTTGCACAAGCATATACGTGGCTAAGCACCCTTATTGTATAGGAGGCTCCTTGAGATTGCTAAGTATAGACGCACACCCTTATTTAATTGCCTTCCATGTGAGAAAGACTCTTTTAGGCACGTGAGTTGTCAGTATGATTATGAGGTGTGATGAGGGCACATGATACCAAGTGTTAGGATTCAGGTATTGAGACCCGTATTGTATGATTATGGGATGAGGTGTCATAGGGTGTCTAATATTCGAAGGATATTTATGTGAAAGGGTTATATCCGAAAGGTATTCATTTTAGAGAACTATTTTGGAATAAATATTTACTTGGAGGAAATATATTTCGAAATGTTTTTATCAACTAAAAGATTTGACTAATTGGCTGAAGTTGTTGGCTATGACCTAATGTGAAAACTGCCGTAGTTGCTGAGTTATGACTTGTCCTTACTGTATTTGTGATTTCGAATTTGGGTTGTATTTCCGTTCACTTTTATATGCCTATGGTGTTCCGCTGTTACTGGATATTTTCTTTCCTTATTTAGTTACTGTATTGTTAGCAATATCGCCTAGGCTCCATATAGGTATCATGATCGGTTGTTTCTATACTTCTACTTGTTCTGCTTATTAGAATAGTGGGTGTCTTGACTGTTCCTCGTCACTACTCCACCGAGGTTAGTCTTGACACTTACTGGGCACCGATGTGGTATGCTCATACTACACTTCTGCACATTTTTTTCTGTGTAAATCTAGGTATTGTTCGATAGTAGCTGTGCGGATTTTTGCCGAGGAGACTCAAGGTGGCTCTGCTACTGCGTTCACAGGCTTCGGAGTCACCTTCCTATTTTATATTCACACTGTCATACTTTCCATACGATTGTGCTTAGAAGTTGTAGCGAAACTTTGTAGAGCATATGACTTGTACTACGGGTTTCGGGAATTTTAAATTTTCTAGAGATTTTTTCTTCAAGACTGTTAAATTTCATTTATTATTGTAGTATATCGGTGTGAGTTAGGCTTACCTAGTCCCTAAGAGTAGGTGTCATCACGATACCGAAATGGGAGGAAAGTTGGGTCGTGAAGAGTTGGTATCAGAGCTCTAGGTTCATAGGTGCTACGAGTCATAAGCGAGTTTAGTAGAGTCTTGCGGAACAGTTTGGAGACGTCTGTACTTATCTTCGAGAGGCTACGGAACTATTATTACAATATCACCTCCTTTATTCCTATCGTGCGAGCTTATTGATCTTGGAGTTTGAACTTTTATCCTTCCATTCTCTCATCGACGTTGAGGACACGAGCTACGATTATCGATGACGCAGCTCCCGGAGCAAGTGTCGCCAGAGGCAGAGGCAAAGGCCGATGACGAGTATGTGTCGCAGCTAGACCAGATTCTAGAGCAGCGAGTTCACGTTGGTCAGGTTCCAGGTGTCAGGGCGACACAGCCTGTGGTCCCAGTTCAACTCATAGTCAGGGCAGCAGCATTCGAGGAAGGACAAATTAGATTTACAAGTTTCAAGGACTATGATCCTTACATTCAGTGGTTGGGCTTCAGAGAGCGCACGGAGTTTACCGAGGAGTGCCGTTGCATACTCCGTACTATGGGTATTGTTGAGACGATTGGGTTGTTATTACAACGTTCTAGCTTAAGGGAGCGGCTAATCACTGGTGTCGGGCATATGAGTTGGGTAGCCGGTCGATGCAGCTTCACTTACATGGGTTCAATTTTCTGAGATGTTTTGAGAGAGCTTGTACCTCAATCACTTCAGGATGCATGGCGCACGCAGTTTGAGCAGCCGTATCAGGGCACCATGTCAGTATTAGAGTATGCCGCCAGATTCAGTAATTTGGCCAAACATGCACCTACCTTGGTCGTTACAGTTAAAGAGCAAGTTAGTAGATTCATTGATGGGCTCAGGCGTGATATTCGGTTCAGCATGGTTCGGGAGTTGGAGTCAAATGTTTCGTTTTAGCAGGCGTTAGGGATCGCTCGCCGATTAAAGGGCATGTGGACCAGGAGTGAATAGACAGACGAGATCAGGAGAGAGAAAGTACAGGGAGGCGAGGAGGCCTCGTAGACCGGAGAGATCTGCTGGCCCTTATTTTTGAGGCAGGGTGCGACAAAGGTTTCGTGGGTCAGCCAGTTCAGTTTGTGCTTCAGGCTTCACACAGTGATTCAGGTGTTCATGGGTCTCAGAGTACCCGTACCGCACTGTTCCCGCAGCTACGTCAGTAGGGGGTTGCTTTGAGTGTGGAGATACTAGCCACATGGTGAGAGATTTTCCCAGATTTTGGGCAGATGTGTCACAGCAAGGTGTTCAGGTGAGTAGAGGGCACCCAAGAGGAGGAGGCCCAGCCCGTTGATGTGTTTCATATAGTAGGCTTAAGGCCGTTGCGCCAGATGATGTCATTCAGGTATGATTTGATTTGTTATAGAGGAGCACCATCCGTAGTTCATTACAGTTCTGCTTATCGGGGTGAGTTCCCCTGTTTGTTGCCCCACTTATGGGTGCGTTTCATGATTTGCACTATGTTCATGTGTTACCCTGTTGGAAGGTTCTATGAGTGATAGCCATGTCTATCGTCTATTTTTATTCATTATTGAGAGTTATGAGACTAGCAGTAAATTCCTATTGTCCATTACGGTAGGTTTGATGTGATTTCTGAGTATTTTTGGCCACGAGCTGTGATTTTTGTGCTCCACCGGTAAGGGAGCTAGCACTTATTGCAAATTGTGACGGAATTGATCTAGTGAGAGGTTCCAGTTTGTTTGATGTATATCCTACTTGTGATTCAGAGTAAAGGGTCAGACCCTCGTGATTTCATATGATTTGATGTGTTAAAACCGGGTTGTGTACTATGGTGGAAGTTATATCAGTATGAGGTCCTTGTGATTTGTTCATATACTTTAATTATTTTCTTGCTATATTGTTTTGTAGTTTAGTGCTGATAGAGAGTTGTGCTTGTCGAGCTTGTTTGATAGTTCCCTTATGTGCTTCTCTTTCAATATTCAGTTATTATCGTTCTGTGCTTCTTAAGTTTTATCTTGCGGGGTGTGTGCCCCGTGGTGTTAGTTGTGACTTATTTATTCGGGTGTTAGTCATGAGGTTTTCATGGTTCTTGCATCATCGTCAGTGTTGTGGAGGTTTGAAATGGGTTCCTATTGAGTATGAGGCTAGTGCCCGGTGCAGGAATTGATTTCGGGCATGTATTGTGATCAGGAATGCTATTGTAGGCCTACGTGTGGTGTGTATGTTGTGTGGTTGTACTCTGTGATTATAGGCATAAGTGGTTGCAGCTAGTTGAGACTGGTACCGGATGTGGATTTAGAATCGGGTCTTTTGGAAGTGAATATAAGGTGAGAATTGTGGCTCTAAGGCTTATTGGTATTGGTAGAAAGGCTAAGTTTTAGTTGAGATGGTGTCTTCAGGTTTATATGGATTGGGGTGATGTGGAATCACCGGCGGGTGTATGTTGGGAGTGTGCATTCAGTGATTTGAGGACTTCGAGGCAAATCTTGGCACGTTCGAGGATGAACGTTTGTTTTAAGAAGGGGGGATGTAATGACCCAGCCGGTCGTTTTGATAATTTCAGCTCCATTCTGCTACGTAAGATCTTGAACAAATTCATATTATGTGTATCGACTTGCGTGCAAGGTTGAATTGATTTATCAGATGATTCGGAGTTGAATTGGAAGAAGGAATCTAGTTTTCGAAGCTTAAGCAGTGAGAATTGGACCAGAATTGGACTTTTGAGTAAACGGTACCGGAATGGGTTTTGGGTGATCTCAACAGCTTTGTATGGGGATTTGGGACTTAGGCGTGCATCCGGATTCAGATTTGGAGGTCCGTAGGGTAATTTGAGGCATTTCAGCGAAAGTTGGAAAAGTTGAAGTTTGGAAAATGGAGAAGTTTGACCCATAGTTGACTTTTGTGATTTCGGGGTCAGAACGCGATTTCGAGAGTTGGAGCAGCTCCGTTATATCATTTGGACTTGTATGCAAAATTTGGCGTCATTTCGGGTTGATTTGATAGGTTTCGACGCGTGTTTTCGAAGTTGGAAGATTTGAAAGTTCCTAAGTTTGATTCATGGTGTGATTCATTGTTTCGACTCTGTATGATGTGATTTCGTGTTAGGTAAGATGACTTGTTGATATGCTTGGACGGGGTCCTGAGGGCCCCGAGTGTGTTTCTGACGAGTTGCGGATATTTTCCATGGTTTTGGGGAGGCTGAGTTCTGGTGTAATCGCACCTGCAAGCCCTGGGCGCCAGGTGCGATGGTCGCAAGTGCGAAGGAGGAAGCACATGTGCGAGAGGAGTTGGTCTAGGCAGTCTCCGCAGATGCAGAGAATTGGAACGCACGTGCGGTGCTACAGGAGCGTATCCCTGGGCGCAGAAGCGGAGTGGAGCGCAAGATTGGTCCGGCGCACCTGCGGTTGCGCAGATGCGGTTAAGCTGGTCACAGGTACGGATGTTCTGGCAGAATTGTATAAGTCGAGGGTTTGGTCGTTCCTTCATATTTTTGAGTTTTAAACTTAGGATTTGGGAGCTTCTTTTGGGGGTTTCAAGAAAATCGATCGGGTAAGTTTCTTCACCTAGAATCTAATATATTCCATGATTTTATCTTCATTTTTATCATTAATTTGTGTTTTGGGCTGAGAAAAATGTTGGTTTTTGAAGAAAGTTTTCAAATGAAAAATCATGACTTGAGAGATCAAATGGTATCGAAATTTGATAATTTTTGTATGGTTGAACTCATATTGGAATGAGTATTCGGATTTTGTAAAATTTGTCAGGCTCCAAGGTGCGGGCTCGGGGGTCGACTTTTGGACCGCTTTTTGGATTTTGTTAAAGTTTGAACTTTATGATCCAGAATAGTTTCTTATGTGTTTTATTTGTGCTTTGAAGTTAATTTGGTTAGATTTGAGCCGTCCAGAGGTCTTTTCACCCGAGAAGTGCATTTTAGAGTATCGGTTTGTCATCTTTGAGGTAAATATCTTGCCTAACCTTGTGTGGGGGACTTCCCCTTAGGATTTGAGTCTTCTATGTTGCTTGTAGTTCGTGTACACGAGGTGACGAGTGCGTTCTCGGACTTACTTGTGGAAAAATTAGCCTTTTTGGGTTCTTAGGTCTTTATATTCACTATGTATGAATGTGTTCTTGACATGAGTGTGTTTCCTATTTACTAGTTTCACCTCTACATACTTAATTGGAATTAATTGCTTCATGATTCACTCTTATTGTCTAATCGACTCCTATTTGACTTAACTGAAGAATTTCGCTTCTCCTATTGTCATGCTATCTTTTCATAGTTGCTTGTCTTAATTGAGAATTTATCATCACTTTCTCCTATAATTGTTTAGTCTTAAGTGAAGCTAAGATCATCTTTCCTTAATTGAATTATCGGATATCCTCGTATTTGTTCAACCTTAAAAAGGTGTTTAGATAACCCATATCTTTGTTGACTTGCCTTTATTTGGTACTACTTGACTCGTGTTGATTCCCTTGTTATTGACTTGCCTATTGTGGGATCATTGCTACAAGTTAGTTTTCCCTCTGTTGAACTGTTCCCTTTATGCCAACATTATTTTCTTTGGTTATTCCTTGTGAGCAGGTCCTACCGTTTCTTCGTGATTCCAGTCCTTGAGTCGACTTACTTGCCATACCTTGTATTATTGTCACTGTTGCTATTGTACGTGTTCTGGTAATGTACGAGTTTTCTGTCGTGCTGTGATTGTATTCTCTTTGGTTGTGTTGCATATTTACTTTGGGCTACGGAACGGTATTTCGGGAGTTCCCCCTACACATTTACATTTGGGACTACGGGACGATATCCCGATAGATCCCCCTGTTCTGCGTATTTACTTTGAGACTACAGAACGGTATTCTGGGAGATCCCCCTGCACATTTATGTTTGGAACTAGGGGATAGTATGTCGGGAGATCCCCGTGTTCTGCATATTTACTTTGGGACTACGGAACGGTATTCCGGGAGATCCCCCTGCACATTTATTTTTGGGACTACGGGACGGTATCCCGGGAGATTCCCTTGTACTGGATATTTACTTTGGGACTACGGAACGGTATTCTAGGAGATCCCCCTGCACATTTATGATTTTTACTACGGGACGGTATCCCGAAAGATTCTCTGTACATTTACGTTTGGGACTACGGGACGGTATCCTGGGAGATCCATTGTTATTATCACTGTGTTCTAAGCTGTATTTTTTATCGATCCTATCCCTGTGTAAACAGTATATGTGTTGTCCGTTCTTGTCCTTATGCTTACTAGCAGGTACGAACTAGGTTAGGACACTTGCACAAGCATACACGTAGCTAAGCACCCTTATCAGATAGGAGGCTCCTTGAGATTGATGAGTATAGTGCACACTATTGTTTAATTGCCTTCCATGTGAGAATGACTCTTTTGGGCACGTGAGTTGTCAGTATGATTATGAGGTGTGATGAGGGCACATGATGCCAAGTGTTAGGGTTCAGGTATTGTGACTCGTATTGTATGATTATGGGATGAGGTGTCATAAGGTGACTTATATTCGAAGGAAATTTATGTGAAAGGGTTATATTCGAAAGGTATTCGTTTTAGAGAACCATTTTGGAATAAATAATTACTTGGAGGAAGTATATTTCGAAATATTTTCATCAACTGAAAGATTTTGACTAATTGACAGAAGTTGTTGGCTGTGACCTAATGTGAAAACTGCCGTAGTTGCTGAGTTATGACTTTTCCTTACTGCATATATGATTTCGAATCTAGGTTGTATTTCCGTTCACTTTTATGAGCTTTACTATGGGGCTGCGCTGTTACTTGTTGTTTTCTTTCCTTATTGTAGTTACTGTATTGTTAGCAATATCGCTTAGTCTCCATATAGATATCATGTTCGGTTGTTTCTATACTTATACTTGTTCTGCTTATTAGACCAGTGGGAGTCTTGATTGTTCCTCGTCACTACTCCATCGAGGTTAGTCTTGATACTTACTGGGCACCGCTGTGGTGTGCTCATACTACACTTCTGCACATTTTTTTGTGCAGATCCAGGTATTGTTCGATAGTAGGTGTGTGGATTCTTGCCGAGGAGACTCAAAGTAGCCTTGCTACTGCGTTCGCAGGCTTAGGAGTTACCTTCCAATTTTATATTCACACTGTTGTACTTATTTCCATACGGTTGTGTTTAGAAGTTATAGCGAAACTCTGTAGAGCTTATGACTTGTACTACCAGATTTTGGAAATTTTAAATTTTGTAGAGATTTCTGCTTCAAGACTGTTAAATTTCATTTATTATTGTGGTATTTCGGTATGAGTTAGGCATACCTAGTCCCTAAGACTAGGTGCAATCACGATACCCAAACAGAGGGAAAGTAGGGTCGTGACAAGAAGTTAGATAAAACCTTGTTTGAGTTATGAAAAGGGTTTGCCCATAACTTGAAAATTCTTAAAGTGTAGGGGTATTCAGCTAAGGTTGATCACCTGATTTTAAACAAGTAACCGTTGGACCCAAGACTTTTGATGCTATTTTCATTCGTTATTCTTAAAATAGTGTTGTGTGTAGACTTATGTCTTTGTCTGATTGTTCTATTTGTGAATCTAGAGATGCAGAATTTTTTGAGCATGTTTTTCCATTGAAAAATATTGTATCTAATAATGCTTCTACATATATGTCTGTTAATTCTCATTTGTACCTTCTTCTAGTGTTATTTCCAATGAGCATGAAAATGCACTTGAAAGGAGTAAGAAGCATAGAATTGAAGCTAGCTTTGGTCCTGACTTTATCACTACTTTCTTGACTGAAAATATTGATCTTGATTTTTTGAATGATGAATTAGTGTCTATCTATTTAATAGAAGAAGACCCTAAGACTTATAATGAAGCAATAAGGTCAATAGATGCTAGCTTTTGGAAAGAGGCCATTAAAAGTGAATTAGAGTCTATAGTTTATAATCACACTTGGGACTTGTCTGATTTGCCTAAAGGTTGTAAACCCATACGTAGCAAGTGGATATTTAAGAAGAAATTAAGACCTGATGGTACAATTGAGAAATATAAGGCTAGACTTGTTATTAGGGGTTTTAACCAAAAGAAAGGCATTGATTACTTTGACACTTATTCTCCTATGACTAAGATATCGACTATTAGAACCCTTGTTGCTTTAGTCGTTATTCATAATTTAGCGATATATCAAATGGATGTTAAAATAGCTTTCCTAAATGGTGATTTAAAAGAAGATCTATATGTCTCAACCTGAGGGATTTGTGATCCAAGGACATGAGAATAAAGTATGCAAATTGAGAAAGTCTCTGTATGGTCTAAAGCAGGCACCTAAGCAATGATATGAAAAGTTTAATAGCACATTAGTGGGTAATTTTTTTGTTGTTAATTCATCTTATACTTGTGTTTATTCCAAGATGATAAGATCAAATTGCATTATTATATGTCGGTTTGTGGATGACATGTTAATATTTGGCCCTAATATGAATGTTGTTAATGAGACTAAGAATTTTTTGTCTTCTAAATTTGAAATGAAAGATCTTGGAGAAGCAGATGTGATTTTAGGGATTAAAATCAAAAGAACTTCTAATGATTTTTTGTTATCTCAGACTCATTATATTGAGAAATTGTTGAAAAGGTTTAATTGTTTTGATGTAACTCCTGTGAGAACTCCTTATGATCTTAGCATACACTTGAGAAAGAATAAGGAATCTAGTGTTTCTCAAACAGAATATGCTAAGAAAATTGATAGTGTAATATTTCTCATGAATTATATATGACCTGATATTGCTTATGTTGTAAGTAGATTGAGTAGATATACTCACAAACCCCAATAGTGAGCACTGGAATGCTCTTCATCGTTTGCTCGGGTATTTAAGAGGTATTATAAATTGGTGTTTGCATTTTAATAAATTTTCTACTATTTTAGAAGGATTTTGTGAAGCAAACTGGGTTACTGACAATGATGAAGTTAGCTCCACTAGTGGATATGTGTTTACTTTAGGTGCAGGTGCTATTTCATGGATGTCTTCAAAACAGAGTTGTATAGCACGATCTATTATGGAGTCTGAATTCATTGCTCTTGAGTTGGCAGGGCAAGAAGCCGAGTGGTAGAGAAACTTATTGGCAGACGTGCCTTTATGGGAAAGACAAGCTTCACCAGTTTCTCTATATTGTGACTCACATACGTCAATTGGAATTGCCAAAAATAGTATGTACAATGGAAAAAGAAGAAATATCCGCATTAGACATAGTGTGGTAAGGAAATTGTTGAAACATGGTGTTATTACCTTAGCATATGTAAGATGCGAAAGAAATTTGTCGGATACTTTAACCAAGGGTTTGCCAAGGAGAGTTATCCTTGAAACGTCGAGGAGGATGGGGCTAAAGCCCATGGATTAGGGAAGTATGGTGGATACCCGTTTATGGTCAAACGAAAGCATATGAGACCTCAATATGCACTATATTTCCTATACCTATGACATGTTGTAGTGCTTTATAAGGTTGAACTCATTTTGCACTTATTGATTCCATAGCCTCAAGGTGGTTTATGTGTAGATAGACTTGATGGAATCACCTACGTGAGTGTAAAGGTGTGGTTGCCTTTTATAAAAGACTTGGGATGTCTTTTAGAGCACTCATGAGACCCAAGGTATGTGTGTGACCATAAAAACACTTTGTTAGTGTCGCGGAGTTTGCATAGAATTAATAATATAGTATGTGTTGTGGGGGTCTCAACTAATGTCCATTCAGTTCAAGAGTACTTCATTTTGCTAGTTGTTGCCTCGTTTCACTACGTGTCAATTCAAATCGAAAGATATTGACACTTAAGTACATGTTCCATCTCTTGCCCAGAGTTGTTCTTATTCTATTTTTGTCTTTGCATTAGTGGGGGATTGTTGGTATTATTTTATATTTTATAATGCAATCAAAAATTTCTTTATAGTCCATATTCCTTCTTTACTTCTTTGTCTTTGTGAAAGACAAAGTGTCCCTCATTGGTTGTAGAAAGTCTTTTTCTTCACTTTATAATGAATTACTCTTTGTTGGGCTTGTAAAGAGCTAGTAAAAGAGAGTGGTCTCACACACATAAGAAGTTGGTTCTGAAGGCAAAACAGGTTGATTCACTCCCCCCCCCCCCACCCTCCATGCGCGAGATATGCTTGAGGCCTAATCCAAATTTGGTTTTGCTAAAATTATTTCTTCAATTTTTGAGCTTACAAAAAAAAATCCAAATACATGCTTACCAGTATATGTCTAAATTCATTCTCTTTTAATTGGATTTTGCAACATCCAATTTATTATTTTGTAACGGTCATGATTTAATTCTTGTAACAGTTGTAGTTAACTGGGTAGCGACTCCATTTTAATTTCTGTAACAGCTACAGATTAATTTCTTCATCTGTAACTGTCCAGCAGCTTTGCAGTCTTCTTTGTGAATAATCTGACATAGAAAAAATACCTTCTTCCTTCTTTCTACTTCATCAGAATTCTAGGAAATAGTTTCATGCAAATTCTAACTTTCAGTTATGAGTGCGCGTGTTTGGAGGTACTGTGGAACCTTGGGGATCGACCGGTCATAACGATTTCCACCCAGTCGATCCGAAATCGCTTTCAAGACAGTGGCATGCCACGACATAGTATTTTTGATAAGTTGTTCTTGTTTTCTTCTTGTTCTTAATCAATATTATCTACTCATTTTTCTTACAACATCAAATCCTTTTATCTTTTGATACCCGCCTAAAATGAAAAAAATAAAAATAAAGATTGATCCCAAACTTGCTCGCAAAAATACCAAGTGAAGTCTTCTTTTGAAGAAAGAAAATGATATCCAAGGTCATTATCAACATAGGCACGATTAATTTACCGTTGAGGGGAATTAGAAGGAAGATCGTCGATAATTTCTACGTGATACTTTGGGCTAAAAATGCATGCCGTTGTTATAAGGTCAAGGGAAAAGATTAATAACAACAATAAAATGATTATCGAGGGGTGATTCATTTTGAGAAAATAAAAGGATCAATGTTATTAAAAAGGTGTAGGGGCTAACACAAGATGGGAAGTGTTCTATTAAAGCTGGACACCAATGGCTAAAACTCTGTTTGGATCATTATTCCCCATCGTTTTATAATGTATTGTACTGTATTGTATCGTATCGTTTCGTTAATACAATGTTTGAATAGATTGTATTGTTTGTTATTGTTAAATAATATTTATCTGTTTGGTTTGACTGTATCGCAGTGTACTGTAACTGATCCGTTTACTAAAATACCCTCAATTGTTTAAATATTAAATTTACTAAAATTATGCATAAAAATAATTTTAAAAAACAAAACAGATGAAGGCAAAACACCTTAAGAAAGCATAACAAAGGAGTGACATAGAAGAAGGCAAAATAAAGGAGCACAGCTAATGTCACGACCCAAAATCCACTAAGGGTCATGATGGCGCCGGACACCGCTGTCAGGCAAGCCAACCAAAAATACTTATCTCGTTTCAAATATTTCCGAAACCACTTCCTTTATACGTTTAAACAATACATAATAAATTCCACTGAATAAATAATGAAACATTTAACAACTTTTTTACAACTTCTGAATAAACCCATAGACATCCCCAGAACCCGGTGTCACAAGTGCATGAGCAATTTCTAAGAATAACCGAATAAAGTACAACAGCTGTCCAGAATACAATTGGACAGAAAATAAATAGAATCCTGAGAGAGACTATACTAGCTGCGGGTCGCCTCGAGGAAATACAGCTCACCTAGTCTCCGTGTCAACCATGCTGCTACGCCCACTAGGCCACTAGAGGTGCATGTGCATGTGCAACAAAAATGCACAGAGGTGTAGTATGAGTACAAAAATAACGTGTACTCAGTAAGTATCCCGTCTAATCTCGAAGAAGTAGAGACGAGATGACAACTTCGACACTTACTAAAGGTCCAGTAATAATGTTATTAAAGCGATGGCTCACGAATTTATTAAGAACAACAGTGAGATTTAACTGAGTCACTAAACAGGTGAAAGTTCCTTTTTATTTAAAGTCTCCGGATTCATAATCCATTAATTAATAATTATCTCAAGTCGGGAGAGTAGACAGCAATATCAATAAATCTCAAGACAAGCAATTCAAACACGCGGAACTCATGCCGAGGTCGTACGGCCCGACCAGACATAAATGTAAAATATGCACTGCCGAAGGTTGAGCGGCCCGAACCATAGATGCATCTATTACCCCGCTCGCGAATCATACATGCGACGCGGTCAAATATAAATAAACACGACAATCAGTCAATCATGAACTTATCAGGGAACAATTAACCAAGGAAAGGCTAATTCTCTTTTAACAATTCAAGAAAATGAAGTTTAATTTACTTAGAAATTCAATTACCAGTTCGATAGGATTTAAGAAATTCAATTTGTCGATAAGATCACAGGTATTCCAAGTATTGCATGCTTTTGGGTCCTAGACTACCCGGACAATAATACAATAATAGCAACGACGTGACTCTCGTCACCTCGTGCGTACGTAGCCCCCAGAAATAGGAGCACATAACCAATTAATTTACCTATGGGGACAATTCCCTCTTACAAGGTTAGAAAGGAGACTCACCTCGCTCCGAAGATCCATAACCGGCATTCCACGCCCTTCAGAAGACTCGAATCGATGCTAAATGCTCCAAAGCTAGCCAACAATTATGTAAATCCATTAATATATGCTCAATTACTCATTTCAACCCAATTTATAACAATTCCTAACCCCGGTCGAAAAGTTGACAAAAACGCCCTCGGGCCCACGTGCCCGGATTCCGAAATTTTTCGAAGATAGAGTCTACCCATGAACTCACGAACTCAAATATATGATTTTCTCTTAATTCCATACCCAGAATCGTGGTCAATTTCCAAGAATATCAATTTCTAGGTCTTTCCACCAAAACCCCAAATTTCTACCAATTTACATGCTAAAATCCATACATAATTAATGTATTTAACTCAAGATAGGTGGGGTTAACTTACCTCAAGTTTCTAGTTGGAAGTCCCTCTCAAAAAGCTCCAAAAATCACCCCAATGAAGAGAAAAATGGGTGAAATGAACTCAACCCCGCTTTTTAAAACATTCTGCCCAGCGACTTCCGCACCTGCGGACTCCTTGCCGCTTTAGTGAGTCCGCATCTGCAGAGCCCTCACCGCACCTGCGCCAGTCACCGCTTCTGTGGTCCTTCTTCTCGCTTCTGTGCTTGCGCAGATGTGGCCAATACCCCCGCATCTGCGGTCCCTGCTCCTTTCACACCTAGACGCTTCTGCGGTTCCCCTCCTCGCTTCTGCGGTGAACCCTCTGCAGAAGCGGTTATACCAGCAACCAGACCCCTTCAGCTATCTCCAAAGCTCCAATTTCAATCCTTTAACCATCCGGAATCCACCCAAGGCCCCCGGGACCCCAACCAATCATACCAACCAGTCCTAAAACATATTACGGACTTGCTCGAGGCCTCAAATCATATCAAACAACGCTAAAACCAAGAATTGTCCTCCAATCCAAGCTTTATGAACTTTAGAATTTCAAGCTTCTAGTTTCGATGTTTAAACCTATCAAATCACGTCCGATTGACTTCAAATTTTGCGCACAAGTTATATTCGACATTACGGACCTACTCCAACTTCCGGTATCGGATTCCGACCCCGATATCAAAAAGTCCACTTCTGTTCAAACTTCTCAAAAACCTTCAAATTTCTATCTTTAGCCAAGTGACTCCAAAATGACCCACGTACCTCCGAATTCACTTCCGATCGTGCTCCCAACTCCTGAATCACCATACGGAGCTACTCTCTGACTCGGAATCCCAAACGGACATCGATAATACTGAAATGCACTTCAACCCAAACTTATAAAATTTCTTCCAAAATGCTAACTTCCACAATAGGCGCCAAAACGCTCTCGGGTCATCCAAAACCCGACCCGGACATACGCCCAAGTCCGAAATCATCATACGAACCTGCTGGAACCTTCAAATCCTGATTCCGAGGTCGTTTACTCAAAAATCCGGTCTTAGCTAATTCTTTCAACTTAAAGCTTCTGAAATGAGAATTTCCTCTCCAAGTCAACTCCGAATTTCCCGAAATTCAATTCCGACCATGCGTACAAGTCATAATGCCTGAATTGAAGCTGCTTATGGCCTCAAACTGCTGAACGGCGCGCTAGAGCTCAAGACGACCGGTCGGGTCGTTACATCCTCTCCCACTTAAACATACGTTCGTCCTCGAATGTGCTTGGAACTGTACTGGGGGTTGTCTGGAATCATTGCTTAATATCTCGTGCACCTACCCGTGCTACCACAACTCAGTTGGGCACATTAGCTCGATCAAATCTAAAGATAACCTCTTTCATTTAGGCAAATAAGCCTTGGAACCCAGTTTTAACATCCGAAATTCTCTGCCAGGCCTGCTTTCAACATATGAACACCATATCAATCACCACGGGCTGTACCGGAACATGACTGCACACCCTTGCTGAATTCACACCATGCACTCCATCATTCATAAGACCATAATAACACTCTCTGATCATAATAGTCGACATTTCCCGAATCTGATGCTCACAATGCACCCCATGACATATATAAATCATGTTCCAACTCTCGCAATACCGCCACGACGGAAGGGACGTGTAGAAATTCGTAACCAACTGTCGAATCAACAATTCATAGGGTCTACACTCCTGTCAAGAACCATCACCTCTTTCTGAACCAAATAATGGTCTTTGCTCCTTAGTATATTTCATATATCAAATTGCACGGGTCCTAGATCCAGTAACCTTATCTTACTCTGGGCGAACTGCTCAGGCAACAAGTCACCCCTGACATGACCAAAGGTCTCATATGATGCCACAACGTGCCAATAGGCTACTAACTCGAACGCGATACATAAGGAAAATGAACTCTGGAAGGGACTACTCAAATCACACAACTAATATGAACTTTCCTCAGAAAATGGAGAAACTAAACACATAGAATAGAATATAAGGGACTATAATTATCATCACACTGTTGCGGCGTGCAATCCGATTCGCGTATAAAACTCACATAAGGAGGTACACATCGAGCCGAATTGCTCATTACAACAAGATACCGAATATCGGTCACAAGCACGCTAAGTGCATAATACCATCCCTAAGGGGACATATAGTGCCATAAGCTACAAACTCAAGCACAACTGAGGTGCGATATACGATCTGAATCTCAAGAGCCATCTTGCTCATATAACATCATCTCTACGTGGAACCTCAACACATAAGCAATTTCTCAAGCCATCTCACAACTCACACGGCGCCATGTATCATTACATGAAATATCTGACGATGAAATCACACCCTGACTACTCCTCCATAAGGAGTGCATTACTGAAATGAACACGTCTGTCCTGATATAGAGCCCATATCCACATTTAAATCCATCCACATACCTCAAGCTGGTTCTGATCGCACCGAACTAGGCTATTAACCTCTCAAAGCCCATAAATACTCCCCTTTTTCTCATAACACATAAGGACAACCATCATAACCGGAGTAATCATCCACGGTCCACAACCCAATAAATCGAGTGCCCTCCAGGCATAGATTCTCATATTAACGGTACCATTACGATCTCCGTACTTGGTTTCATTCTCCAATCAATCAGTGACTATATGCCACACTTACACAATCTTCCCGTGGAACACGCTCCCACGACCTTCCATAACAGCTAACAAGTCTGTATATCCATACCACCGGCAGCACTAACGCTGAAAAGCAATCAAGAATCCCTGACCAGGATGCAAAGCCTCTTTCACAGAACACCGATCTCGGGTGACGCTGAAGGCAATACCAACTTACTTTAAACATCGAAACTACTTCCCTGCTCGTCCGAGCTCGTGACCTCCTTGTTAACACCGAACATGCAACCTTGATCCTCTCTTCGAATTCTATACCACTCACTGCACCCAACATGCCAACATACAACAGAACACGGTCTTTCATCATAGATCCGTAACAGTAAATGGATTATCACTTCATCATATAAAAATCTTCACTTATCTCACTTCAGGAGAACCTTAGCAACACACAGGTGAACTCTCATAACCGTAGCACACGCAAATCTCTAAGTAGTGGTCTAGCTACCACAGCCCCCTTCCGGAGTCTGCCTATGCATAGCAGGCCATAACAGTAGGATACTTCCGAATAACATCAATTACGGCGGCCGACAAGCCTCACACGTACCGCCACAAACCACTTGCATAACTTGATCGCGCTGAAGGAACTGATCACTGCCACCAATATGCCAATTTATCCTTGATTGCCTTAGAAATGATACTACTCCATCCAACACGTGGCATGCTCCAATCCGCACTCATCCTGAGTGACCCTAAATCACGAGACCATGCCGTCTCAAACCCCACGAACCATTGCATTCCTCCCGAAGGATACACTACAAGTCGAGACATCATAGAACATTCTGTGCCCCTTCTCATAAGTTGCTACCAAGATTGATTCTTAACCATACGTATAGGCTCGAAATCACTAAGCAATACGCTTTGCCCCTTTGAATCCACTAGGACTGTTGCTAAGAGCCACCCGCTCTGGCTTGGCCCCGAATATAATAAATTCCATAAATCTTCTAGCACATGAATACTCCCTCGGCGGAGCACCGGCATAATCACTTTCCTAGAAATCCGCATTCATACAAGGCGTGGATCCTGAATTCTTTCCCCAAGTCTGAACATGAGCCAATAAGGCCAACCACAGCACACCTTTAACAATTCCTTTGCTCAATTTACCACTTATGTTCCTTTCCTGTAGTTGAAACAACCCCTCAATATGCTAATAATCAAAAACCTCACAAGTAGTTAACCAGACAATCCTTAATCATAGGCAGTGGGGCTCTCCCACTTAGCCTGAAGCCATTGTAACACAAATTCTGGAATTCACCAGGATCCTTTATCTCTTGTTGACATAACCTTGCGCAATCGACTGCCGAAATTCTTGGAATCTTTTTGTAAAACCCTCTTGTTATACTCTGAATCATCCACCACATTCACACGACCGATCTCCTTGCTGTATAGCCAATAGAACCCTTTGCAGAAACTTCGCCAACCATGCGACCGCCGATCCGCTCACCGGAGATAATCCACCTGTGGGATTTACGTGCTAACGTCTTCCAGTGCTACTACACGGGGTGCAAACACCATGACATTAATGACCCATCCTGAGTCCAAGCTCACTCTCTAGCTGCAAAAGTCCATTTACCCCTCGTGGACATCCATTAAGTGTGGGGCAACGTCCTTCCAATTCAAAGTTAGGTTGTATCCTTCTCCATTTCTAGCAGCTCCTTTCCGTTATATCGAATCTCCTGCCGCCTAATAGCTCATACTCCAAATTAATCCGTAGGCCTAAATCACCAATCACTAAAATTTCCAAATCACTCCAAACTCTCCCACTTTGGCAAAACTCACTCCTTTAGTCGACTACTCGACCTTTACTTCTTATACCTGGCCTTCTAGAAATCTTAACCACCGCCTGACACTCCCCACATGTCCTTCCTCATCATTTGCTGCTCAGTTGTTGCCTTAAATAAAATCTATCTTCGTGGTACTTGAACCCACAATTGCTGCCAACTTTAAACCTTTCCGAAGATCATCTTCCTCGAACCGCCGACATCAGAAACACTGATTCAATCCTGAACTACCGCACCCCGCGATATCTGACAGCCGCATCTTCAATACTATTTCAAAATATCATACCCCAAAGGCGAATTGTAGAAGATCATAACACCAACGAACTTAGTATGTTCAATTAGGACAACGACACTTCATTATAGAAGAAAACTCCACCACGCTCGCAAATACCAAGTCTCGTTACTCCATCAGCCCACTTCTGACCATTCTTAGTCCGATTGCCCTTCTCCTGCCGGGAATAAATTACCGAATCTCTAGATCATGCACTGAGGAAACCCCCCTTCGAGTCATCCACTGCCCCGACACGTAGGCAAACTTCCTACCATTATATCAAGACTGCAGAACAATCATTCATAGCATCATGGCAACTTGTGCCTAGCCTCAAAGCTTTTAGAAGCACCGCTACTGAGCCGAATCGACAGAATATCCTTTCACAAGGCGGCGATAATAGCCCTGACAACTATGCAGGGAGAAACATCCCGCACCACATCGGTAGTACCATTACATTCTTAAATTTGCCGCGATTTAATCAACAGGCGGTTCACATCGCGTAGAATTGAGTAAGAATGAAAACAGGGGAATAAGCCTCAAGGAATCAAAATCGCAGATGAGGAATCAAGAAGGGAAGTACTCTCCTAACTTCTGCTGCCTCCCGAGGATAAGTACAGACGTCTCGTACCGATCAGCGAGACTCTACTAGACTTGCTCAATGATTTGTGAGACCCTAGGAACCTAGTGCTCTGATACCATGTTGTCACGACCAAAATCCACTAATGGTCGTGATGGCGCCAGACACCGCTGTCAGGCAAGCCAACCAAAAATATTTATCTCGTTTTAAATATTTCCGAAACCACTTCCTTTATACGTTTAAACAATAACATAATAAATCCCACTGAATAAATAATGAAACATTTAACAACTTTTTTAAATTTTGAATAAACCCATAGACATCCCCAGAACCCGTGTCAACAAGTGCAATGAGCATTTCTAAGAATAACCGAATAAAGTACAAAGCTGTCCAATACAACATTGAACAAAAAATAAATACAATTCTGAGGGAGACTATACTAACTGCGGGTCGCCTCGAGGAAATACAGCTACCTAGTCTCCGTGTCAACCAATGCTGCTACGCCCACTAGGCCACTAGAGTGCATGTGCGTGCAACAAAAATGCACAGAGGTGTAGTAAGAGTACAAAAAAACGTGTACTCAGTAAGTATCCCGCTAATCTCGAAGAAGTAGAGACAGATGACAACTTCGAAACTACTAAAGGTCCAGTAATAATTTTATAAAGCGATGACTCACGATTTATTAAGAACAACAGTGAGATTTAAGAGTCACTAAACAGGTGAAAGTTCCTTTTTATTTAAAGTCTGGATTCATAACCATTAATTAACAATTATCAAACAGTCGGGAGAGCAGACAGAATATCAATAAATCTCAAGACAAGCAATTCAAACATGCGCAACTCATGCCAAGGTCGTACGCCGACCAACATAAATGTAAAATGTGCACTGCCGAGGGTCGAGCGGCCCGAACCATAGATGCATCTATTACCCCGCTCACGAATCATACATGGACGCGGTCAAAATATAAATAAACACGCACAATCAGTCAATCTGAGATTTCAGGGAACACAAAACCCAAGGAAAGGCCAATTCTCTTATAACAATTCAAGAAAATGAAGAATTAATCTTCTTAGAAATTCAATTTACCAATTCGATAGGATTTAAGAAATTCAATTGTCGATAAGATCGAAGATAATCCAGTATAGCATGCTTTTGGGTCCTAGACTACCCGGACAATAAATAATAGTAGCTACCACGCGACTCTCGTCACCTCTTGCGTACGTAGCCCCCAAAATAGGAGCACATAACAATTAATTCACCTATGGGGACAATTCACTCTTACAAGGTTAGAAAGGAGACTCACCTCGCTCCGAAGATCCATAACCGGCATTCCACGCCCTTCCGAAGACTCGAATCAATGCTAAATGCTCCAAAGCTAGCCAACAATTATGTAAATCCATTAATATATGCTCAATTATCATTTCAACCCAATTTATAACAATTCCTAACCCCGTCGAAAAGTTGACAAAAATGCCTCGGCCCACGTGCCCGAATCCGAAATTTTTCAAGATAGAGTCTACCATGAACTCACGAACTCAAATATATTATTTTTCTTAATTCCATACCAAAATCGTGTCAATTTCCAAGAATATCAATTTCTAGGTCTTTCCACAGAACCCCAAATTTCTACCAATTTACATGCTAAAATCCATACATAATTAATAATTTAACTCAAGATAGGTGGGATTAACTTACCTCCAAGTTGCTAGTTGGAAGTCCTCTCAAAGAGCTCCAAAAATCGCCCCAAAGAAGAGAAAAATGGGTGAAATGAACTCAACCCCGCTTTTTAAAACATTCTGCCAGCGACTTCCGCACTTGCGGACTCCTCGCCGCTTCCTAGCGAGCCGCAATCTGCGGAGCCCTCACCGCACCTGCGCCAGTCACCGATTCTGCGAGTCCTTCTTCTCGCTTCTGCACTTTAGCGCAGATGCGGCCAATACCCCCACATCTGCGGTCCCTGCTCCTTTAACACCTAGCCGCTTCTGTGGTTCCCCTCCTCGCTTCTACGGGGCCGCTTTTGCGGTGAACCCTCCGCAGAAGCGGTTATACCAGCAACCACACCCCTTCAGCTATCTCCAAAGCTCAAATTTCGATCCGTTAACCACCCGGAATCCACCCGAGGCCCCTGAGACCCCAACCAATCATACCAACCAGTCCTAAAACATATTACGGAGTTGCTCGAGGCCTTAAATCATATCAAACAACGCTAAAACCAAGAATTGACCTCCAATCCAAACTTCTACTTTTGATGTTTAAACCTATCAAATCACGTCTGATTGACTTCAAATTTTGCGCACAAGTCATATTCGACATTACGGACCTTCTCCAACTTCCGGAATCAGATTCCGACCCCGATATCAAAAAGTCCACTTCCGGTCAAACTTCTCAAAAACCTTCAAATTTCTATCTTTAGCCAAGTGACTCCAAAATGACCCACGGACCTCCGAATTCACTTCCGATCGCGCTCCCAACTCCAGAATCACCATACAGAGCTACTCCCTGACTCGGAATCCCAAACGGACATCGATAACACCGAAATGCACTTCAACCCAAATTTATAAAATTTCTTCCAAAATGCTAACTTCCACAATAGGCGCCAAAATGCTCCCGGATCATCCAAAACCCGACCTGGACATACGCCCAAGTCTAAAATCATCATACGAACCTGCTGGAACCTTCAATTCTGATCCAAGGTCGTTTACTCAAAAATCCGATGTTAGCTAATTCTTTCAACTTAAAGCTTCTAAAATGAGAATTTCCTCTTGAAGTCAACTCCTAACTTCCCGAAATTTAATTCCGACCACGCGTACAAGTGATAATGCCTGTATTGAAGCTGCTCATGGCCTCAAACTGCTGAACGGCGCGCTAAAGCTCAAAACGACTGGTCGGGTCGTTACATCCTCTCCCACTTAAACATACGTTCGTTCTCGAACGTGCTTGGAACTGTGCTGGGGGTTGTCTGGAATCACTGCTTAATACATCATGCACCTACCCGTGCTACCACAACTCAGTTGGGCACATTAGCTCGATCAAATCTAAAGATAACCTCTATTTAGGCAAATAAGCCTTGGAACCCAGTTTCAACATCTGAAATTCTCTGCCAGGCCTGCTTTCTGTGTAGCTACTATTAAATAGGAGCACATAACCAATTAATTCACCTATGGGGACAATTCCCTCTTACAAGGTTAGAAATGAGACTCACCTCGCTTCGAAGATCCATAACCGGCATTCCACGCCCTTCCGAAGACTCGAATCGATGCTAAATGCTCCAAAGCTAGCCAACAATTATGTAAATCCATTAATATATGCTCAATTACTCATTTCAACCCAATTTTATAACAATTCGTAACCCCGATCGAAAAGTTGATAAAAACGCCCTCGGGCCCACGTGCCCGGATTCCGAAATTTTTCGAAGATAGAGTCTGTCACACCTCCTTTTTCGCTTACTACACCCTCTGAGGGGTATAATAAAGGAGTTTTTCCAATTAAAGGACAATCAAAACGGGATTCGTTTATTAAGAAGCTCAGAGCCGCCACTTGGGAGATTTATGGTGTCCCAAGTCACCGGTTTGAATCCCGAGTCGAGGAAAGGGTTTGACTCTGTATTACAGTCCGCGAACCAGAAATCCGGGTAAGGAATTCTGTTAACCCTGGAGAAGGTGTTAGGCACTCCCGAGTTCCGTGGTTCTAGCACGGTCGCCTAAATGCTATATTCGGCTAAAATCTGATTTTAATTCATGTCATCCTATAGTGCAATTTTAAAATTGATTAACCGCTTTTAATTAGTTTTCATGAAAGTGAACGCCGTTTAAGAGCGTGTTTTTGGATCACGTCACATGAAATGCACCCGGATCCTCGACACCTCTTATTCAACATTTTGGGATTTGGATTTAGGTCACATAAATGTGCACCCGTATTTAAGAAGGTATAATTATTAAAAAGCGCGCCTAAAGTGGCTAGCGTCTTATTAACTTTGCGGGAAGCCATGAAAATTCGCTAAATGGCATGTCTCGGGTTTCTAATATTTTTATATAATCGTTTAATGAGGGCCCCGCAATTCATGCATTTTTATTTGGCGAGGCTCGTCCCACTTTTTATTTAAAGGCCAATCCTAAAGTAACTATCGATTTTCTATATTTCGTCTCTAGTATTAAAGAAAAGTCCTAATTGATTAATATTACGAATTTTGGGCCTTCAGTTCAAGTCCAGGTTCAAACAAAAGGGCAAGCCTTTTAATTTGGACCCGCTACTTAACCCGAAGGCCCAAGTTGTATTTAAATGTAAAGAAAGAAAAAAAAACTGCAAACTTTTAACACATTGTATTTAAAATAAAGCCCAATCCTAAGGTTGATTATTTAAGGAAATTGGTTTTGCAATTGTGTTGTACTTTTAATATCAGATTATAAACTCCACTTTTTGCATTCATTCATTTATCGTGCTTATTTTCAACTATACCTTTTTTATTTTTATTTATCTTTAATAACACAAGAAAAATTCTAAATAATTTGTTATCAAACTAAGGCAAACTGAAGGGATAACTTGGTACCAAAGAATCCCATTGGGCCCTAGCCCAAATCCAAACGTAAAGGAAATTAACACTGGACCTGGGCCTGGGTATCAGATATCCTGTGGCCCCAAACGTCTTGGGCCCTCGTATCAAATATAGCAGGTTTTTAAGAATACTCAAGAACAGGTTAACTAATCAATCTAACCGATGATGCATGATTTAATTCAAGTAGACCACTGATTTGAGCCATTATCCTAAAATTATTAACACCTACACATTAACAGAAATTCGAATTACTGTATCACAACACATGTTCAACTTGAAATCAAACTAGTTTTCACGATTGAATGCAAATTCAGCTATATTTAATATTTCTTTTGTTGAAATCGAAATAACTCTCAACTAAACATGCATCACACAGACTCAACCAGATCAAGCTGCTAACTATCGATTTCTCATAATTCCAGGAATATGTCTAATTAGTTTAACAGTTCACTATTCAACAGTCCCAAATTATTACAGACTAGTTATGATGAGCAAACTATTGAATCACAAAATTCTAATATAGACTGAGCAAATACAGATTATAAATTGCCTCTTCTACTTTGATAGTATAAACACACAAATATCAGAGAACGAGTGAGTGTGCATTTCACTTCAACATCTCACACTCAAGTGACATCCATTCATGGTTCAAATGTGTACCTGGTAAATTGAATCACAACAGAAGAAAGGAGATCAGCAGCAGGAAAACGACAGCTCAACTATCGAATCACTTCAAAACAGCACCAGCAATCACAAACAGCAATGAACAGCGAACAGGATTAATTGAACCAAAACTACAGCTTCCAGAACCAGTAACACACTACCAAAGGACTATACCAACTGATTGGCCTAAAATGACTCAGTTGAACCTAAAAACCATTTGAAATGGAACCAATAGATCTCTGAAATTCCAGTAGCTAGACCTTGAACCCACATAGGTGACTGAACAACTAGAAATCGAAATTATCCTACAACATCCAATGGAACAGTGCACTTTTTGTTTTCTTACTGCATTTCTGTTTTGTTTTTTTTTTTTTTGGATTTTTGAAAGTTTTCTAATGTTTTGGTTTTGAATATTTGAATTTCAAAATTTCAGATCTGGAGATTAGAGAGAGA